>NC_048283.1:34971437-35271437 GCF_009762535.1 Notolabrus celidotus
AAGGGCTGTTTGGAGGACTGAGCCAGGCAAATGGAGGCTGGGAGAGTGGTCCTTTATGTCTAAAATATTCATTACTGCATTTCAGAGCATTTTCAAGCATCCTCTGATTTTTGTTTTCTCGTTTCAGGAGGACAGATTGTTGCTAAGCACCTCTGAGATGACAGAAGAGGCCAGTGGGAAATGGGAAGAGTCACTATTTGAAATGAAACACAAAAAGTCACTAACGCACACACACACACACACACATACATACACACACACGCTACAACGGACAAGCCTGAGTGTATCTCATGCGGTTACACTCTTCTGACTTTGTAACAAGAGACAGAGAGAGTCCTCGCATGTGAAACACGGTGTAAAGCGGCCAAGAGAGGCTGTCATGACTCCAGCCGGAGAAGAGTGGAGAGGAGGAAGGAGGACGGGAACAGGAGTGACTGGCCAAGAAAAATCTTTCGCCCTCCGGCCCGCTCCTTTTCCTCCTCCGCCTCCTCCTCTCATTCCTCCTCCTCGTCCTGCTGTGCCAGCGCTGACTGCTACCAGCCACACACTTCACCTCCCATCAGGGTCAGGGCACCAGCGAAAAGGTCAGCTTGCCGACAGCTGATTGGCCGGGATGGCTCCGGTCGGCGGCCGGTAGCCAATGGGCATCCTGACGCACCTGATGTGACACACACCGCTCGGAGCGTCCTCTCCGCGCACCAGGCCAGAGAGTGAAAACAACAAAACATGCAGGGAGGCTAACAAAGGGGAACAAGAACGGACTGTCAAGTCCTGCAGCAACGGACAAACCAAAGAAATAAAAAGTTTAATAATTGGCTTTTTAAAATTCTGAGCTTGAAAGATAAAAAAGGAATCAGCATAAATAAAAAGGTAAAAGCACAGTGAGGACTGAATGAGAGACCCCAGCTGCAGCTGCTGGACTGACTCCTGAGGTCGCCTACAGGCCACCAGCATCATGCTAATGAAGTATTAAACTGACTGTACCATGAATACAGCGCTGCAGATAAAACAGTGAGCAGACTTAAACTGTCTAGCTTCACATACACACACAAAAAATGAAGTGCCCATCCCATAAATAAGCAGTGTGGTTAGCTGATTCTGGTCCCTGGATTCTGATGAAGTAACCCATGATCGCCTTGAACTCAGCATCATGAAAAGCATGACAAGTCAATTGAAGAAATTAGAATGGATATATTCAGATTTGTGTGTATTAAGCAGTGGGAAATGCATATTCATTACGGGCCAGTTGCTAATTATCCAGTATTAAGAATGTGTGAGTGTGTGTATGTGTGTGTGCATGTGGTTATTTAATGGGTAATTAGCTGAGATAAGGAACTAATAAGCACTGTACCTCAAACACTGGCTCCTATTACAGTGAGTATGCCAACGTATCCGGAAAAATCGTGCGGACGGAAAAAACAAGACGGCGGAGTAAGTCAAAACCACACGCACACACACACACACACACACACACACACGCACGCACGGTCTCCCACACACAAAGAGACCGAGTAAGGCTATAAAAAGTGCAAAGGGCCAAACTGCAGGGCTGTCTGTGTGTGTGTGCATGTGACGACCAGTGTGTGTGTGTGTGTGTGTGTGTGTGTGTGTGTGTGTGTGTGTGTGTGTGTGTGTGTGTGTGTGTGTGTGTGTGTGTGCCTGGCGGCTGAGCTGTTCATGTGGCTCACACTGGAACAGATCAAAGGAGACGCATCATTTTTGGGCATGTGTGCACCAGCTAGCCTCCCCCCCCCACCCCCCACCCTCTACCCCACCCACCCTCCCTCCATAATAGAACACAATAAGAACCAGCAGATCCGTCGTCAGCGGCTGATGTGGACGGACAAGAGCAGGAAATGGATTTGGAAACCTCCTCCAGCGCTTTGTCACATTTCCTTGCACTCTGTTGCTGACAAACAAGACGCATCACCGTTTCTGTTTGACCGCCCCCTTCGCAGTCTTTTCCCTTTCTCCCTCTTGCACAACTATTTGACTTATGCAGGAAATGTGGGCGGAGCTAAATGCTGCTGCTGCTGTGGCTGTTGTTGCTGTTGTTGTTGTTGTGCCCTTGAGCACACAT
This sequence comes from Notolabrus celidotus, assembly GCF_009762535.1. Classification (NCBI taxonomy): domain Eukaryota; kingdom Metazoa; phylum Chordata; class Actinopteri; order Labriformes; family Labridae; genus Notolabrus; species Notolabrus celidotus. The sequence goes on from NC_048283.1 coordinate 34,973,518, forward strand.
GCCAACCTGAACACGTTAATGTCCGGCTGAGTAAATGCTATGATGTGTTTGGGAGTGCTTGGTGTGTGTGTGTGTGTGTGTGTGTGTGTGTGTGTGTGTGTGTGTGTGTGTGTGTGTGTGTGTGTGTGTGTGTGTGTGTGTGTGTGTCAGTCATACAGGGAATGTTGGCCTTCATTTTCCACAATTTAATCTTCAGCCAAATTCCTCTTTCTAGTTTGCTCTGCATTTTGAGCTTATTACAGTCCCAAGTCATCTAACATATCCTTAGCACAGCGGGGAGCATTTTGATGACTAATTTATAGTTAAAGGACATTTTTTAAGAAGAAAAAAAGCCTAACAAGTCATAGTTCCAGCTTGTAAACTGTGCTGAAACTTGGTTGTCCTGTTTTCTGTCTTTGTAAATTGAACATAACGAGATTTCAGACTGTTGAAAATGAGACTTTTAATGATCCTCCTCGTTAAATATTGAATTTTTCAAGGCCTTTTCACTTTTTTGTTGTTATTTGGACCAAACGAAAACTGAATCAACGTATTCTTAATGAAAATGTATTAATAGGTGCAGACAAACTTAAATCAGATGCACCTGTTTGCCAAAAATTTGACCCAAGAGCAATTTAAAATGAGTGTTACCACAAATTTCTGCAAAGAAATCTTGAAAAAAAAAATGCACTAATAGCAGGATTAATCACTGTTTCTTGACAGTCTCTTTAATACAATCCATCGGTGTTACACAGCACAGCAGCCCAGTAAACTCCTCCCACACCAGCACTCCGCCACTGTAAGGCAGTGCTAATATTTGCCCGGCTCACTTCTAATACACATCAGCATCAGGAGTGTGTTTTCACTGTGCTGTCGCAAGCCAGAGAAAATATTTGCTTCCCTCAAAGCTCCCCCACCTCTGCTGAAAAGCCCTCCTCCACCTACACCAGCCACCTTCCCCCACAACTTTCTCCAGACACACACACACACACACACACACACACACACACACACACACACACACACACACACACACACACACACACACACACACACACACACACACACACACACACACACACACACACACACACACACCGACAGCCTCCCCCTGATAGATAAATGGCGAGTGGATTTGCTTAGCAAATTGTTGTGCCGCCTAAAACGACAAGTCTTGTGTGGTAAAGATCCATGTAAATAGTTGACGGGCAGAAAATGATTTTTCCGTGATAGCCGGCCATTAGGCTGGGGCTCTGCAGCGTGGAGCGGTGTTATTGGAAGGGAAACCCAACTCGCTGTACAGACACATACACCTCTAACTAGCGCGATGAGGTTAGTTGGTCCAAAAGCTTCACACACACACACACATGCTTTAACACTCCACAAATGGTGTGTTTTACTTCTCATTTTTCCTCTGGCTTGTGAAATATCATGACATTGTGGAGCCAGCCCCATTAAGGTAGAGCTTTAAAGCAAACATTACAGTGTCATCACACCACTTCAGACCTCCCCTCTCACAGAAAATCAAAGCCAGAAGAGCTGTCAAAAGCCCAAATTAATCAATTTCAAACTGAACAGAAAATTGTTTCCTACTCTCCACTCTAACGGCTCTGATTTAGAGTGATCTCGAACCCTTTGGAAAAAGATTACACCTTCGAAACTCCAGAGAGAGAGAGAGAGGAGAGAGAGAAGGCAAGAGGAGGGAGAAGAAGGAAAAGAAAGAAGAAAAGAAAAAAGTCAGGGTCTAATTAGGAGTAATTACAGCCTTTTCATTTCCAACATGATGAAATAATTTGATTCTTTTTAAAGACGGGGGTCTGGTTTGCCTCAGCGCAGACAAAGCGCCCCTACGTCGGGAGTTGAGAGCTGTAGCAGGACAATGGCGGTCCTTCTGAGAGCTGAGCGTCACACCGGCCCATAAATCATGCCAAAGGTAGGCTTCAGACACGGCTATTTGACTGTGCCGCGCTGATGGCCGCCATGCAGGGGTGACCCACATTAGCGAGATAAAATAAATATGGGCACTAGCGGCGTTGAGATGGAGGGGAAGTGACAAGTTAGAAGGAGAAAGGGGACATACGTCACCTCCAAACACTTTGGCTGGGACAGACATCCAAAGCCCATCGATAAAGGGCCATGTTGTTCCAATTCACTCTGAAGCGATGAAGTAAGAAACTAAAGTGTATTTTGTTTCATCTCGGAGGAACTACTCCTATAAGGATGGAAATAATCAAATAGTCTTTGGTGAACAGAAGAGTAAGGTCTTAAAGATGTGGCTGGTGTTTGAAAATGACAAAGATGGAGCAAGAAGGAAAACGTTTCATCAGCAATAAAAGACAAGCGGGGAGGGTGAAGTCGGAGAAGAAAAGAGAGGAGAGAGAAAGAAAGGAGGATGCCGGGGCATAATTACAAGTAAAATGTGGAGAAATTAGCATACAGAATAAGGGCTTGGAGTTTGTCTGTCTCTCAGGCATCCTCCCAAAGGTTCTCCCATTGGAAGAGCGAAGGTAAGAAATAACTCCGGCTAACTTCGACTCCTTTTCATCTTACTAAGGACACAGCACATTTAGGGCTTTCACAGCTTAAAAGGCCTCCTTAATCAACACCAACTCTTTCATGTGTTCAGCAATAAAGAGAAGAGATTCCTGTTTCCAAAGGCTAACAAGAAGAGCATTGAGAGTGGCCTGACTCCAGTTGAAAGCTGAAGATCAGTGGAGTGTTGAATAAATAGAAGAGAAATACTCACTTCAATACTTCAACTCGATCAAATTAGTCAGGAGAGATATATTCATCTTGTGTATAAGAGCAAAAACAAGTGAATTCAAGCCAATGGTGAACTTCCTAAAAGGTATAAACATGTTTGCCTATGCAAGGACAAAGCACAATTTAGGCGAGACGCAACAACAAAAATGAAACCCAAAAACACCAGTCTGTCTCCTTTTACACAGGGAATAACACTTATAGGGTTCCTTTATAGGTTTATTTTAAAACGTATACGTGCATCTGTCTTTTGCTTTTTGACTTTTCCACCTTTTTTTTCTGGGGGGAGGGGGGACAAATGTCAAAGGATAATTTAAAACAGACTTTGAGTATGCAGGCCACACTTTCAAGAAAGATAAAGTCATCATGTGCTTTGGTGTTTTCGATGCCTTTATTGAAATAAAGACAAATGATCAAATCACCACTCTTCTTTAATTTCAGTGTCACCGAGAGACACGAAGCAGGCAGGCTGACGGGAGCTGGCCGAGGCTGACTGAGCCCAGACAGAGGCCAAGTGAAGAAGTTGAAGGCCAGCATCCCTGCTCAGCATCAGCAGCCTGCCTACAGCCAGCTTGGAGCAATCTCGTCTGACTCTACCTGCCAATCAGTGGACCCGGACCTCTCCCCCTTGAGGGCAAAAAGGTGGCCCAACTTTGCCCCAGAAGGCCCATCCCCGCCAGGAAGAATAGTTAAAAAGAGGTGAAGATGGTTTTGTTGCAATGAATTAAAAATGAAGTGACCTCTGTCTTTCTTAACGCACATGCACTGCAGAAAACAGCAGGTTCATAACAATGTGGTTAACCAACAGAAAGGAAACTAACTGCTAATACTTCATCACTTTTAAAGTCATCACATTGTTGTAGTTATTAAACTACCTGAGCAGATTTTACGGTAGATTTTTATTTTATTGTCGGCCATTTTTTGACGGTCACATTCCAGAATTCCAGTCATATAAAGCATCCTCTGGACATATGCTCTGAAAAGCCATATATGCCCAATAAAACACAAAAAATACTAAAGCTATAACCCAACAAACTAAAAGTCAAATTTCTAAATTAGGTGATTTAGTTATTAATTCATTCAAGCACTTTGAGAAATCAGATCAGCGCCAACCTGCTGCACCAAGAGGCAGAGGGGGAAAGACCCCTGTTAGTTGAACCATTTACCAGTGGTTCCAGACTTGCAGGGCTACGAAGCTGTCTGAAATGTTTACTTTACGTTACATTTGTTATAAGGCATAGGTTATACTGTGCGATATCCTGTGAGTGACAGAGCAAAAACATTTGTATGCATTGTTGTTTAGTTTATTTCCATCAATAAAGCACAAGCACCAGAGTCCTCCCCGTCCCTCCTGTCCCTCCTGTCCCTCCTGTCCCTCCTGTCCCTCCTGTCCCTCCTGTCCCTCCTGTCCCTCCTGTCCCTCCTGTCCCTCCTGTCCCTCCTGTCCCTCCTGTCACTGAAGCCTTGTTTATACTTCTGCGTTGACTCTATACTACTCATAGCTACTTCTTGGTGGCGTAAGCCGTCATGAGCACAGTATACTTGTGTGTTAGTGCAATAATAATCTGCCTGCTCATGCCAGCGTATTCTATAGCGTAGATTCAACACACAAGTATAAACCAAGCTTAAGTGCAGTGTTTATTTCTCCAGACTTCATCCTGATCCACTAGTTAGAGATTATATTGCAGATCAATGCTGTGGTACTGGGCTGTGGATTTACATGGGCATATTACGCTCTGGCTGATCACTGTCCCTCATCCTCCCTCCAAAATTGGAATCACCTTTTTTACCCTCTTTCTCGGAAAGAAGTTGAAATTCAGTTGTTGCTTTCCTGTTGCTTTTTTTGAGCAAACTTGACAGTCTAAGCATTCAGGTCCAACAGTTTTCACTGCACTGCTATGTGAAAGTAAAAATCCGGTGCTTCACTGCACTGTCATGAATGTACAGTATAAAGTGTTGACCTTAATTACTTATTTCAAGGGGGGAATAGAAAACTTAATATTTTCAGACCAACATGGTTATTATCAATTTTGCATTTTTCCTGCTGAACATTTTAAGCCAATGAACTTTATCTGCAGGACAACTCCACATGAAACCTGCCAAAAGCAGAAAGTTCCAGCTAACATAAACACTGTACCTGAATCTATATCCATGGAGTTGTTTAGGTTTTAACAAATCAGGACTGATTGGAAACAGGGACTGATATATAGGAAGACGTTTCACCAGACTAATCTGTCTGGTTTCCAACATACGTTAAAAATAAGTAAAGTGATGCCAAAAAGAAACATGACTGCTTGCTTTGTTCTTTAATAAACAAATGTCTGCAAGAAGCTGGTTATGGAAGTTATTAATCCCAATCATGAGAAGAGTTTGTCTGATCTGGAGCATGAATTAGAGCTTCAGTAGTTCAGAGCCTTACTCCAATGAAGAGTGTGTTTCTATGGCTTAACTACAATAAAACTAATGTATTGTTTAAATATCAAGCCCATTCTTTGGTTACTATCATTTAGGATCTTCTCTCAAACAAACAAATCACCTTTCTATTTGTCCTTTTTCATCAGTCCTAAGTTTAAAGCTGTGGTTTTACTCTTGCCGGATGTCTATTCTGCAGGTTTGTTCTTTCCAGACTGTTCATCTTGCCACGTTAAATATTTCAGGAAAGATACGTGTGAAATGATGTCACCAACTGTTAAACCATCCAGCCTATTTTGAAATCTAGTTGCCTGATTCTCTGCAGGTTCTAGTCAAAACCTGGATCACAGAGTATCTGTGCTATGAAAAGTGATTTTGCCTACGAGATGATGTTTGAGTTTTGTCAGGACGATACACCCCTGTCTGCAGAGCTTTACGTTTATCTGTGTGTATGTGTGTGTGGGTATGTCCATGTGTATCTGTGTCCGATTCCAAGAGAACCGGAAAATAAAAGCAACAGAGATGATGGAGGTCAGAGCCCTCTTTCATGCTTACAATCATAGCAGAGGCCCCATTGGGCGTGTAAAGCTGAGCTGAGCATCTGTCTGTCTCTTCTCTCCTTTCCTAACCACACACACACACACACACACACACACACACACACACACACACACACACACACACACACACACACACACACACACACACACACACACACACACACACACACACACACACACACACACACACACACACACACACACACACACACACACACACACACACACACACAGGCTGAGATATAGACGTAACTACCCGGGCAGGCCTCCCCTTCCTTGCCTCCCCGTCCACCTGGCCGTTTGATGATGCCTCACTCGCTCATGACAACGCATCGATTTTACTTCTAGCCGCCGTGTAAGCCGTCCGCCTGGAGGAATCCATTAGGGCCAAACAGTTCTCATCCTCCCTCTGAGTGACAGCCGTGACAGCCCCCCACCCCCAATTGGCTCATTGCAAACTGACAGCTCTGCACTCAAACGGGCCTTTTTCACAGCAGCTCTAATAGTTTAAAACGCTTACCATTACCCAGCACACACACACGGGGTCTGGTAGTGGCCATGCGGCGTGGATGGTTGTCGGAGGGGAAGGTATTTTGGCAGGCCGGGATCTGGTCCCAGCCACACCTCCTCTTCTTTCTTACACTCTTCGGTCCATCCCCTATCATTTTCTAACAGCAGCTATCTGGAGAAGCTCTCATGAGGAGGAAATCCTTGATCTCCTGCTCAACCTGCCCTCAGTTTTCCACAGAAAACAACTGACATAAATACTACTATTTAGACCCTCTAGCAGTGAGAGGTAAACCACTGACAGCTCCAACAGTTCGGCGTTTATTCACCGTTTTTGACCATGACCCCAAAGATCAGCTTACACATTTGGCAAATTGTGCTTCCCAAGGCTACTTCAGAAGATATGAATACTTTCTATGTGTGCAACAAGACGGCGGTTGTCCTTTTCATAGAGTTTGAAGTGTAAAGTCTAATTTGTAAATGCATGTTTGATTGGCTGGGGCTGTTTAATGTGTGTACGTCTTTATATCTGTGAGCGCGTGACCATTTTAGATAGCCACAGCGAGCTCTTCAGGGTTAAGGCCACGTCTTCTGGCTGATTGGGTTCAGAGCAGGAGGAGGTATTGGTTACATGCTTGTTTTCTCACCCTTGTGAGTAAGCGCTTGATGTTTCCACATGAGGACTGAGGACTAGTGTAAACTGTGTCGGAGCGCTTTTGATTTTTACATTTTGAAGGAAAAGAGGGAAAAGGGAAAGAGAGGCAAGAGGTGAGGATACATCTATTCAGCCTTAAACCTGCAAAGTAATTGACCAGAGTCTTGATATTTTTTTTCTTCACACAAAACATAAATATATGTGCATATTAAAAAAAGGTACAATAAGCAGCAATGAAATTACTTTCAGGGATTGGAGAATTTTATGGGATCCCCGCTGCTCTAATATTGCCACATCGAATATTTCAAAACAGGCTGTCATTCACATCCTAAATTTTGTATTCACACCTCTAATAGATGATGTCAAGACTTAAAACTTTCATTCTCACTGACTTCAGTGTGTTTTCACCTCAGCTGCATGCTGTCTCCTTCAACAAAAGGCTTTCTACAGCGCATGTTCTCCATCTCAACAGCCACTCAGGAAGAAATAGCATGACCTCACATAAAAATGACCCCGGGAGGAAATTCAAGTGTCAGACGCACACAGAAAAAAAGCCTGAAAGAGGGGAAAAAGGAGGGGGGAACACTGAACAAGTACCCAGTGATTAATTAGCTAATAATTAAGTCACGGGGTAATATGCATTTTTCAATTAATTAAACCTTGCCTTGCGCCATAAATCAAGCAAAACTGTCATTGTTTCACAAATTAAATATATACATTTCCAAGCAATAATACTGTTGATTGTGTAACTGCAGGGCCCATCAGGGAGGAGAGGCATGACATGTGTGTGGCAGGCATCGACTCAGTCCAGTGCCCCTGAACCTTTGACAGGCCCACGAGTCGGAGGCAGCCGGCACGCTGGAGGCCTCCAGCAGTCAGACTCTGCAACACACACCTCCTACTTTATGCACGGGACCTCACCGCTGATCTGCAGTGTGCTAGGATCTAAAGGCATATTTATACATCACAGAGAGAATAGTAACTTAGCATGTTCTCGCTGTAAAGGAATGCATTATTTTTTTACACACATTTTATAACAGAATGACGGTCCATCATGCATCCTGTAGGCCTGTTCAAGCAAAGTGACATAATATCCCTGTTTGCTTTCATTGCTCACAAACAGAATTCATTACCTCACATTTACAAATGCACAAGCCAATAGATGCAATCATTATCCAAAATATATTGTTTGTCACCCATGGCAAATGATGGTATATTTTTCTTCCCAACGGTTCAGACGTTAATTTGCTGAAACATGATGTTGTAAAATGACAAAAACAAAGACACACACACACACACACACACACACACACACACACATAAATTCCAAGTGCCGTGTGACACCAAGACGTATAATGAACAATATGAACCACTGCCATCATTATCCTACACAATGCATTTGTTATCACTGCACCCATAATGAAGTGTCTGTTTGATGGTTGGTACAAAGTCCCATTGCTCAATTGCTTTTCATAAAATGGCATCAATATATCCACGCGGACACACACAGTAACACACACACGTAGAGAGGGAAACTCACAGTTCAGATGCAATTAATCAAAAATAAAAAAATGCTTGCCTGCGCATAAAGCAAGCAATGTCATCAGCTACATTTATCTCACCTTTGTCTTATTGTGATATGAAGAAACAAAGATGTGAGCATGTATAAATTATCTGTTAGTTCTTGTCAACAACAGGCGCAGAAAAACAAATAACAGGATTACGTTTTGTTTACAGTTCATTTACAAATAATAAAGATTAGGTAAAAAATGCATGTTGTGTGTCTAAGAGCCTATTCGTCACGACCCAGCCTATAACTATTGAGGTGTCTACAAGTTGCAGTGTGATCTTTTCACTCTCTTTTTATATGTGTCGAAGTTTTTTGAAGGAACTTGCTCTTGTCGTAACCATTTTGCCCTCGGCTAGCATACTAATATGGCCTTGGGATGGAATAAATTACTGCTCAGATTAGCAGGAAGGATGAAGAGGAGGTTTTATTTTTAGAAATTAGAATATTTGTTACATTATTAAAGGGGGGAACATCCTTTGATTCCTCTCATGTCTTCTTTTCTTTTCTTTTTTTCACCCCGGCTCTTCCTCACTGAGATAGTCCCCAAACTGCCTACCTGTGTAAAAACAGAAGTCTTCAGTGGACGTGAACATGGCTCAGGGACATGAAAGCAGCATGTCTCTCCCTCCTGTAGCCCGGCGTTCTGCTCGGCACGCCACACAAACTCTGAATTTACTGCCACAGCACATTTCTACTTAGCCTGCACCCCCACCTCCTCCTCCTCCTCCTCCGCCTCCACCAACCCCCTACCCTGCCTTCTTCATTATTCAATCAAAGCTTTTGTTGTTCACGTTCCTGTTATTAGCAGAGGATGGACAACTACATGCAAATACAAAGTTGACAAGAAAAAATAAAGACTTATCTGGTTGAAATACTTCTACATACAACCCCCGTTTTTAGACTTTCTTTGCATTCCTATCTTCTTAAGTAACAATCTGATCAGTGTCTCGTGTGTTTCCACTGAGGATGTGCAACATGGAGCTGATACCGACAACTGATAATAACCTGCTCCTGATAGTTAATACTGATAAGATTACTGATAACTCATTTACACTTTTGTATTTTAAAATGTGTAGAAGCAGCTACAAAATCTAAGACAGACTAAGATTTTGTGCAAAGATCCAACCATCCATCCATCCATCCATCCATCCATCCATCCATCCATCCATCCATCCATCCATCCATCCATCCATCCATCCATTCATCCATCATCCATAACTCTTATCCTGTTGAAAGTTGAGGGGGGCTGGAGCCTATCCCGGTTGTTGTTGTGCAAAAGGCAGGGTACACCTTGGACAAGTTGCCAGTCCATCCCAGGGCTAACATATACCGTAGAGACAAACAACCATTCACACACACACTCACACCTTTAGAGTCACCAATCAATCAGTGTTTTTGAAGCCAAAGTACCCACTAGGGATGGGCAATGATTTTTCAAATATTCAAATGTTCGTTCACTTTGTAAAAATCGAAGAGTTACTTTGAATATTTTCTCATTTTAAAAGTAGAAGTTTTCATGGTTTTTACCGGTGCCTGGTTGTAATACAGTATTATTTGAATAATCGCCGAATAGATGCCAATGACTATAGAATGGTATTTTGTCTTGAAATGTCCATCCCTAGTAGCCACACATGTATGGGGAGAACACAGACTCCACACTGAAAGGCTTGGACGGGGAGTTGAATCAGGAACCGTCTTGCTGTGACGTAACAACACTTACCACAGCACCAACGGGCACTAACATGTTTCCAGATTCATATTCCAGATTCACACAAAAACACAATGACCAGTTCATACTCTTCATCTTATTTTTCACTGTGAACTGGAGCAATTGCAATCGCACAATACAGGGCAGGTAAAGTAGCGACGACTCAGGACACTGTTCCAAGTACGCCATTAGCTGACAAAATACTTGGTCTTCTACCTCTGAGGAAGGTGGGTCATCAAGTGCTATCAATTCAGAGCTTTGTGTTGTCTCTGGTGAACTCTCATTTTTTTTTCAACTCTCTAATTGGTGCTAATGCTAGCTACAGCTACAGCTGCTTCGTATTTCTCCAGGACTTGTTTGTTGGGATGACAAAAGTTCAGGTGACTTAAAGCTAGGGTTGGTAGTCACGGAAAACTAGCATGAATTTGAATGTAGCATTTCCTCAGGACTCTGTCTAACCCCCCCCCTCCCCTCGGAGCTCCTCCAAAACGACGCCCCCGCTCACATACACGAGCGCCGCTGATTCGCGACCATGTGATGGTGACTGATTCAAAACCGGTCCTCAGCACATGGTTTGTGTTTTGCACTACTCAACTCATGTCTCACTCAGTGGTAAGAAAACACCAAAACATTCTCATAGTGAAAGTTAAAAACACAAACAAACATGGCTGCTGTTAGTACCATAGACTGTAAATACAAATGGACAGCGTTGCTCCGCCTCTTCCCGTTGTACAGTTCTGAAGCCAAAAAAACCCGCTCCTGGGCGCCACCATTGTGCAGCCAGAGCCTGTGAAGCCACTTTAACAAGCTCCGCCCTACAGCGTAACGTCACAAGACGCTGTGTGTCCTTTGAAGTTTCCCTCTAAGGCGGCTGTGAATCAAAGGAAACCCGGAAGTAAAACCCCGTTTTTTAACCTCTAATAACTAACGAAAAATAAACTTTTCAGGAAAAAGAGGCCTTGGACACAAAACAGTCAAATACTAACTACATATCACCACAGCATACGGATGGGAGAAACATTCGTCCCACGTGTTTTTATTTTTTAAAGTTTGACTGCTTCACCACCAGCCGAGGGAACTTCTCCCTTGGTTAGTACTCACAACTGTCATTCTAGCATTATCCAGTTGTACTGGTGACACGATATCAGGAGAAAAGCTATAATACATATATAATACTGTAACAGCTCTACTGTTTGTTAAACCTGTTCAGTGTAGATGATCTTAATTCCTACAGTGTTGACAGTCAGTGAAGGCATCAGGAAGGGGGCAGAGGTGTGAGAGAGTGTGTGAGTGGGAGAGAGGAGAGACAAGAGGAGAAGTTTTCATTCATTCAAACATTAATTGTTGCTTTGTTGGTTGGCGTGATCACGGCCGACAGTGACCGGTTATTAAAGCTCAACAGCATCCAGACGGACGCTACAGTACATCTACATTTTCTGTAGGACTTACTAAATGTCATTAATTATTTTGCTTGTCAGAGCCCCCGTGGTGAGAGCTTTTTAGACTCTGATCCGGACTACAGTCCTGAGCAAAGCACCTCATCGGGTCAGAGGGGACAGGTCCCAGGTCGAGCAAGAGGGGCAGTAAATAGAGTCAGGGGAAGCAGAGGCAGGAGACGGGGAGTGCAGGCCAGGGAAATGTACGAGCAGGAGGCGGGCAGAACGGCAGGACAGGATTTGATTGGTTTCATCATTTGGCTCCTGATGGCAGGGATTGGTTGGTGTTTTCTCAGGTTTACGCCGGCCGTAGAAAGCAGCTTTTTTTATCTCTTTTTTAAGAACACATTATGTATTGATCGCCATTGAGACAGAAAGATCATTTTAACCAGTAGAACAAAAAGTGGATCTAAATCTGACTACCAACCCCAGCTTTAAAAGATTTGCTGTGTTCAAAATGTAAGACTTTTTATTTCTACTGGAACACTTGTGGTGAATGTTTTGCAAGTTGCAATTTTGTTATCCTCCTCTAAAACAGTGAAAACATCCACACAGGTGACATCATTTGTTCTCATTTGTCAGCTTGTTGCAGCTGCGCTTGTTCCTCTTCTGTGCATGGTCGCGTATCCCAACCCACTGTTTCACAATGTGTAGACTGGTAAGTATGTAAACAAAAGCAACTTTTATCAGTTGCTTTGTAAGGATAAAATGTTATTATCAAAATAATAAATAAATATAAAATGTTCCTGTAACTTGCCGGCCCATTGTCTATCATGCATCCCTTGACTCCACTGATGTCCAAAGTCAGCTGATGTCCTGAGAAAGTTACTAACTCATCTTGTCTCAAAGGTCTGAGACGCTGACCTATCAGGAGAGCAGGAGGGAGAAAGAAAAGCTTCACCTCCCTAATGTTGTTTCCTCAAATGATTTTATGACAAGGGAGCAACAAGGCTGAAACAGGATTAGTCCACTGTGTCTGAATCCATTTAGCTAAAAATTGACCATGTACTGATTTTATTTTAATCACAACAGACCCTTTTAATTATTGCAGTAATTAGTAAAATATATGTGCCTTCACCTCATATTGATCTATATTGTCTGTACAGTTAGTGGTGCAGAGTATTGAGTTCAACCCCCCCCCCCCCCCCAATACACACACACACACACACACACACACACACACACACACACACACACACACACACACACACACACACACACACACACGCAGCATCCCTTTACACACAACCCCTCTCCAAACCCCTCAAGGGCTTTGATATCTCTCTCTCTAACACACTCCCTCTCTCTTCTGCCTGCGGGTGCTTTGAGTGTTTGGTGGGGGGGGTCAGTGTGTGTGTGTGTGTGTGTGTGTGTGTGTGTGTGTGTGTGTGTGTGTGTGTGTGTGTGTGTGTGTGTGGTGGTCTGTTTAGCCTGATGGGCCCTGAAGAGGACAGATGACCAGCAGAGCAGAAGAAACTGCAGAGCTGAATAACTCTTCCATCCCTCCGTCACGTCAGGAGGAATTCAGCGCCGTGCGAGACACCCGGCCTAAGTGTTGTGACGCCTAATTACCACCAGCAGCAGCACCCGGCGGCACCCACGGCAGAGCGGCTCCTCTTCGGACGGACGGCCCTTTGTAGTTGTACACGCAGAAAGGAGGAAGGAGGGAGAGGAAAAGATGCCCATGTGACGCCGGGGGGGGTGAACGTGAGCGTGTTGGGAGGTGGGCTGAGAAGAATGTGAGGTCTGTTTGAAGTTTGGGAGGTTTAGCCATTCCTCCTCTCAAAGGACTCACTCTTCTGACTCATGAAAACATCTCTTCCTTTCTTTCCTTCCTTTGTTTTAACAATATTTTCTCTCTCTTTCCATGCTGCACTTGACACTTTGCCCTACTTTCCCCCAGACAACAGCACCTCTAAAAGAATCTGCTGGACACACTGTGTGCTAAACACTTCATGTTGGGGTACAGCTTGTGTCCAACATGGTTTAAGGATATGACTCCAAATTTGACAAAAAGATTCATAGGTTAGTCTTAGGGATTTAAGGATATATCGCAAGACGATTAAAAAATGATACAAATAAGGGTGGATTAAAATTGATTCAACAACATTTGTATGTGGATATTATTTTTAAACAGTAGAAGGCGCTATCTGCATTATACTCTGCTTGTTCAACATCATGAAGTCTCTTGCTGCTCTCTTGTCACTTGCTGAGTGGAGGTGTTTTAACTTTAAAGCATGTTTCAGAATCAGCTGACTGAAGGTGTTGCTCACAGCAGAGACGCTCAGCTGGGGGCTGCAGCTGAGTGACAGGTCTCCAGGAGCGCCTTTTTTTCTGACCCGGTTGCGCTCCCAGCTGACACCTGACCACGTTTAAATGTTTATTTTTCTCAATAAGAAGGAGAAAACTGGACACTGAGTCCAAAATCTGATCCTGTTCAGTTGTCCTGTTGCAGTAAATACACATGTTGTAGTCTGAGTCTTCACTCTATGACCATGCGTCCACAGAGATTATTTATAAGCTGCTCCTCACGTTGATATTCAGAGAGTTAACATGTTGAACACCTCAATATGATCTGTAGCTGTTTAATACTGTCAGTAATATACACTGTGTCATGAAGGAACATTTGATTCAGGGGAAAAACACATTTGTCATTATTTTTGACATGGAAAACATTCATGTTTTTTTAATGATTAAATGATAATTGATCGTTAACATTTCCAAAGATCGATCACAGAAAATACTTGAAATGGACATCCCTAATTTAAAGATATTGACCTTATTTGTTTTAATATTTAATACTTTCATTTGGGAATTGTTCACTTTCCATTTCTCTATAATTGTTCTGAAATTTTCCAACAAGGTATTTTTGTACGGTGATTTTAGTTTTTTTGCAAGGTGCAGAAAAAAAGTGTGCAGTGGTTTAATTTGAGTTCCAACACCTTAAAAATGAAAAAGGATTGCTTTGTTTACAAAGAAATATAAGAGAAAACATAAATTTCCTAACTGTCCATATCTGAGAACTGACATAAAATAATAGTTATTTAAATTTTGAGTTCAATCCAGTTTTCTTGAAAATCGTTAGAGATCATGCGTGAATCGTATCGTGAACTAAAAATCGGGATTTGAATCGAATTGTGGGTTGAGTGTATCCTTACATCCCTAGTAAGTCTACCTTTATATCTCTTTTAAATTCCTTAAAAATGTGAAACACATTTTTGTCTAAATTCCTGAAAACATGGCCGTTTCTGTTTCCTGTGCGTGCATGCCGCTAACACATCCATACAGTGTGTGGCGTGTGCATGTTAAAGTGTAAGTGGTCAGTGTGCATTATGGCCAAATGACGTGTTTTCTTGCTCTGAGGAACATTCTAGCAGAACCAGTCCTTTGCCATTAGCTGTACAGCAAATATGATTTCACGGCATCCATTGAGTCCTTCACCAAGAATTTGTGTTGAGGCGCTCATGTAGGCTCCAACACGAGGAGCAGCAGGGCCATCACACTTTGGTCCATCTCATTTAGAGCTGGCATGCTTAACACACACACACACACACACACACACACACACACACACACACACACACACACACACACACACACACACACACACACACTCTCTTTCTCTCACACACACACACACTGACAGTAAGGAGGGGGGTGCGGGAGCAGAGCGGGTGTTCCCTGGCACACTAATCGGTATGACAGAAATAAAATAAAGAGAGTTGGACTCCGTCAAAACATGTATGGCCCCTTAAACAGAGAGCTAATAAAAGAGCTAAAGCTGCTTGTCCTTTCAGCTGAGCCGGCCTCATCAGACACCAACAGTCACATTATCTTAATTCAGGGGATTCTTTTAAGTGTCTCCTTAAACAACGAGAGAGAAACGCTGCTCGGGAGAGACAAATGAGTTTACCAGTTTTAGCAGGGGTAAGTGCCTAAATCCAGCGCCATCGATCCCTATCTGGGTTATTACGAGGCTGTGAGCTGCCACTGGAGCTCTGCTGGTCTGAAAAAGGCTTAAAATATTACGGGCTAAAGAGGGAGGGAGATGTGTTCGGAGCAAGCCACCTCGTCCTCTGCGCTGGTCAATACCTGCAGGCGCCACAGGAAGGGCATTCACACATGCAAACACTCGCAAGTGACAGTCACAGCGACCCCCACCTTTTACACACACACACAGACACACAGACACACACACGCATATACATATTGGTAAAGGGATGCCTTCAGAACCAAAAGATCGCCCCTCTGACTCCACGGGGAAAATTGATTTTTCTCTCGCTCTCTCTTTTTTTCCTGGGAGGTGCTGGGCAGGTTTTTAACCTAACACTCTAACCTGAGTGTTAATGCACAAAGAGACATCATGTCCATTGATCCAGTGGTGCCGCCAGAGCGTCTTTAAATGTCTGAGGGGGGAAGCAACACGGTGGGGGTTATGTTAAACCGCTGGGATCATAGCCTCCATGTGGAAAGTTCTTTATTTATATCTTATGTAGCACTTGTTTGCAGCAGGGTAATCGTTCTAATTTGATCAGGAAAAACAGTGGATGAAATATAGTAGTTTTAATGTTATTTCTTCTAGTTTGGGCGTTACAAAAACAGCTGCTGTTAGATGTGGAGCTTCATAAAACACTAAATCTCATTTAGATTCAGCAAAAAGTTTGACAAAAAAAAAAAGCAGCACCTGCAACAGTGGGTAGGAGTAGGACAAAGAAAGTGCTCCAACCCTGCGGTGTAGCACATCCTGTCTGCTAATTATTGTTAAAAAAATAAAATAAAATAATAAGGATTAATAATACATTAAAGACAAGCAGAAGAAAAAAAAATCCCAGCCATAAAACATATGTATTTTTAATATGAATCTCACTGAATCAATACCCTCAATTAGCAACAGCAAGCAAATTGCCAGGCGAGGCGTAATTACTGGAAGGTCAGTAGGTATTATTCACAGTCACTTTAGTTTACCACATTAGAACAAGACAGGACGTCGGGCTAAAAATTATAAATTCCATTCCCATATCTGTCCCTTTCTGATTTAGATGGATGAAGAATAATTAACTCCTAATTATTCAGATCACTTAAGGCACTTTCTGGATCCACAAAAGAGATGCAGTCGTGTCTGTCAGCCCACTTCAGCTGCTATCATTTACAACGATCCAACAACTTGACCAATGACAACGTGATATAAGAAAATAAAAAAACACACTCAGACTGTCTGTCTGCGTCCCCCCCTCTCTGAACCCCCTCCAGCTCGGACCGTTTCTACCTCAGAGGGTCTTAAGGAGGCACACTTCCTTTAAATTCACCCATATGCAAATGTTAAGATGTGATTTGCATTTTAAAGTATTTAACTCCCCATATTTATTGGGCTCTGAGGCCTTGCTGATCATTGATTTATGTGCTTCCGGCAATCATATTTCCATATTTGTGTGGTTTTAACGACAGTAATAATTCAAATATGCAAAAAGTTGTTCTTTGAACGATATCTTTAATTATATCCTCAAAGCATCATTCCTTTTTCGCGTCTTCAGTGCTGAGATTGTCTTTGAATAAAAAAGGGCTGAGGAATCATAAATTAGATTGTGCAATGAGACATTGACGGGCAAAGCTCCAGTCTGTTACCTTATTGCAGAGGGAGACGTCTGAGCATGTTTTAGCCCATCTCCAGAGCCACAAACAGACTCGGGGTGCTCTGCTGTACACAGACCCGTGTGACCTTGTCCCCAGAGCCTTTTATTAATGCTGACATTCTTTCACCACAGATCCAGTCTCAGATTGTGAAATTCGTCTCTTATTCTCAACCAAAAACAAAAAAAATCACATGCATTAAAAAAAAAAGAAAACAAGAAGACCTTCCCCCTGTTTTGCTGCTAACACAGAAAGTTTCTCTGTCACCTCTCCTTATTAGAATTGTCAGAGTCGCCGCGTGCTCTTATGAAAGCCGTCGCCCTCCACATGATTAAAAGTGGCGGGTTCCCACCACCGTTTGGCCTATCAGCATCAGAGAGCAGCCGTCAAATGCGTCTGCAATAATCCTTGCCCATATTCTCCGTGTCACCTCGGCACAGCGTGGAAACTTTTTACTATAATTGCTCAACCATACACGAGCATGGGCGGCTAATGTATTAGATTAGGGGTGTTTGGTTGTAAAGGGGAAAAGGGGGTGTTTCATTATCTTGTTCACTTGGTAGGCTGCATGCTGTGAGTCAATATGAAAATGAAGAAAAGATTCATTTAGCAAGAGAGCCTACACATTAGACCTCTGACCGTGTTGAGCTGCAGAACACTTACAGAGGAAATTATGGGAACATTGTACAGCATGGGAGAATTCTGAAATTCTATTGGACTGAAAAGTGTTGGAATTAATTAAAGACTGCGCTCTGAAGGATTTAAAAAATGAATACTAAACACATGAGCAACAGGGTCATGTTTTGTTTTTTTTTGCTGCATTTTTGAAACTTCACATCACCTCTGCAGGAGCTGCACTGAAAACTGCTCCGGCGCAAGTCTGCACACTCTCTCTGCCTATCTCTCTTTTTATCTCTCCCTCATTTAAAAACACTGACGCAAAAAAGATCGCAAAAATATTTTAAAAGAATAAGTGTCACTGTTTGACTTTTCATTTATATAGTCAATTATGGTAGTTACAATCTATGTTGAAACAGTATTTCCTTAATGATACTTAAAAAGAAAAGTGGTCAAATAATTAAAATAATATTGTTTATGTATTACAGTAATACTGTAATTATTGGTCTCTGTATTTTGTGTTGTTACTGTCATAATTATTTAAATGTCTTGATTTTTTTTGAGTGTGGGCGATGGCTGTACTGTACGGTGGTTTTAAAAGCAGGCATGTAGAGAGGCTGAGTTCACTGCAAGCCAAACACATTAACACGGCGGCCCTTTGAGGATGCATCTCACCCCAATGCTTCACTATCACTGCAGAGCCCTGCACTGAGTGCACGTAACATATGTTACAACCCCCCCTCTACCCCCTGAGACTCCTGGCACAACACCCTGCACTCCGCAAATAAGCTGCAAGCCTCACTTCAGATTTCTGCACAGTGGCTCCCAAACTGATCACAGCGGATCAGCGTTATTAACTAAATTGATTTAATGTGATGTTTATGTTTGTGACATATATACGTGGACAGACACTAACACACACACACATGGACTGAACACACAAGACGCACACACAGTCCAGAGCTGGATTCTGTGTTTGTCTGAGAGCCGGTCTAAAAAAAGTGATTACAGACTGTGAATGGTGAAAAATGTAGCTGATTTTGTCACATTTGAATATTCTGAAATATTAACATGGAACCACGCATTGTTAATTACACACACACTTTCACACACAGACCAGCCCACAAATTCACACTTACGATTAAAGCAAAAACAGCAGTCAAACGCGGTCAGTGAGGAGGTTGAAAGTCGATCAATTTACAAAGCAAATTAAAAAAAAGCCTCGTGAAAAAAAAAACACTTTAATGCATCGCAAAACTGTACAAAGTCGTCTAACATCCGATCAAAGTGGCACAAGTGAAGGAAAGATTTTTGTTTTGCAGTTAAATCAGGATAAAGTAAATCAATTAGGCTCTGCAGAAAATCCCTCATCTAGTGTAGCCGAGCTGTGAAACAGAGTGTAAAACTATTCTCTCTCCCTCTCCACAAAGGTTATCGCATTGTATCTTATTGCCTTTACCTGCTCCTATTCACTGTGAACATGCACTGATTTGAATAAGCACCGCTCCAGAGGCTCTCTTATCAGATCCCAGACTGGTGTGCCAACACAGCAGTATCAGGTACAAACCATCTCTCTCCGCCGCCATGGCCCAAAAAAAAAAAAAAGAAGAGAAAATAAAAGGTTAGAAGAGAAAGAAAGAAAGAAGAAGCAAATGTTGGTGCATCTGGGATCTGTTGCCGGATAACACGATCTGGCTTTAATCACATCCAGGCTGGAAATGCAAAAAGTGACCAAAAGAGGAAAGCGCTTAATCCCTCTCTGGAAATGATTTATTTTTCCCGTTTTCATTTGCTTTTGTATGTTTCCTTTTTTAAACTTTCTCATCCAGAATACATTTTCTACAACTGCTGACCTACAGACTCATCAATTTAATTCACTCATAAAACACAGAATATAATGCACTGAATTTTTAAGTGGGATATTATTAAAAAAATCATTAAGTGGTGTGATAAAAACAAATTGTAGATCCGCTAATGTGCAACAATTACCCACCGAAGGCATGATATTTTAAAGATTTCATTTCATTAATAGCTTGCATTGGGACTTTCTTCCTCACTATACACAGCCACTGGAAAACAATTCCCTGAAGATGCACTGGTTTCCAATTTCACATCGCTGTTTGCTTTTGCTCTGCGCGGGGGAAAACACCAGCTCAGGAAGGCATCAGTCAGTGAGGTTAGCGAGCATGGTTGCAACATGACCTCAGAAAATGTATCCTCCTCGGGTAGGTTAAACACACACAAACACACTCGCTCACAAACAAACACGCACTGAGGCCGCGCTCGTTTCCCCCAGTCCCTCTTAACAGGCTAACCTGCTCTCTTCATTAGGGTGCTGTGGGGACTTATCACTGTGTAGTCTTTGTCCTTGCTGTAATTGCCCTCTCGGCATGTCAGCCCCCACCCACAACACCACCATCACGGCAGCCCCACACCCAGCCAGCCAGCCAGCCCGGCATCAGCCCCCCTCGTGACAGGCCTGGTTAGACGGCGGTGCAGGGAGCCTCTCCTGAGACCTGCTGATCGGCCCCTGAGGTCCGCAGCTATAGAGGCTTGTCCTAGTTAAAGCAGCACCGGCAGGGACACCCCTCTGAACGCTACAAGCCCAGCCTCCAACTCCAACTCATTTACAACTGCACCTACACCCACTGTGGAGTCCACCTACTCACTAAAGACATGGGTGGAAATTCTCTACTTTCAAAAGTATGACTTTGGCGAGCACTCTACGATCAAGTACGTTCAAATTAGCCACCTCCATTATAAGTCACCTAAAAGTCAACTAATCTCACAATATGCTTGTAATTTGAAAATATTACCGACAAAGTTTCACTTCATTATCCATCTTCCTCCAGACCTGACATTTCCACTGACCTGTGCAGTCATTCCTAATGCATGCTCTGGTTGTATTTTATTTCAAATGGCAAATATGACCTGAGTTAATATTTAAAAAAGGTGAAGATTTGAGCAAAACTTTAAACAAATGAATACAATCTTAATTGTGTTTCATTCATGCAAGAGATCCACATAAACCACACACCAAGCAGATATACAGCACTAGTCAAACCTCTGACTGTGGGTTTCTAGCAAGTGGAATGGCGCCATCTAATGTCCAATAAAGAGACTGCAAGTTAACAGCACCAGTGCGTGTTTCTTTGAGCTCCAAACTGGACTCAAAGAAACAAATTAGTTTTCTGACTCTTCTTGAAGCTTGCGTAGCCTGTAAAAGTCCAAGTAATCAGATTTTGCTGGGGGGCTTGGAAGGCAGCAGGCAGGCTTTGAAGTGACCATAAAAGTGGGCAGAGTGAACCCCCTAATTTGAAATTTAACTGTAAAAGACACAGAGCTATCAGTGTTGCAACATAATCCTGACCTCTTGTTTGTTTTGCTGAATAAACAGAATAAATGAATAAATGCTTCCCTTTTCACATGGCGCGCTCCTCCTCATCACGCTCAATGTTGTTTTCCTGCGGGGTAATCGATGTGTCAGCGTTTTCACGGCTGGCTGCAGGGGTTCAGACCTGCGCCTTGGTTCGGAGGGGCTAGGGTGGCGTGGGGGTTAATGCGGTGCAGTATTAAGGAGAGCAGAGATAGTGTAGCTGATGATGGGGTCTGCTATTTTTCTGGCCGCATGTCCGCTCCTCTTTCCTGCAGGCCATTATGGAAGGCGACCACCTCCCCCTGCCCGTTGTCACCCTCCTTACACTCAAAAAATGTGCCCCCATGTGCCCCTGTCTGGAGCAGAGTCTGGTGGCAACTGCACTGATGAGGAGATTTTAGTGGCAGTCACACAAAAAAATATGCTAACCTCTTCCACTGCTACATCCAACATCAGCTTGCAGGGGCCATGGAAGATGCTGGCAAACAAACAACAAGACATAAAAGAGATGTGATGCGCCGTATAACAATTTAATAACTTTGTTGCACCGCATCGCAAATGCAAACACATTAAAGTGGACACAGTGCCCCTCTCATTAAACACAAAGCAGTGTAAACATTATCTACCCCCCTCTACACTTGCATAAACATACACAAAGACTTTCTGCATCCCTGCATCCATCCAAAGCATGCCACCAACAAGCCTTGGGAGTTTTTCTACGGGGGTGTTTTATGCGTCCCGAGGGGCTCGGAGACAGTGAGATGTGGATATAGCACACAGAGGATCCCAGTCAAGGACACAGGCAGCATCACTCACCGCACCATTATTTGCTCATATTTAAAGCTGGGGCTACCTGAGGGACCGTAGCTACACATGCAGAGGAGGATGGGTGATTTCAGAGTCCGACGGGTGTGCTGAGCTGCTGAGAGTTAAAGGAGATGCAGCACAGGCAAGCAGGGAGAGAGAGGGAGTGACGGAGGGCTTTATATGTCAGCCCGGTGATACCAGCCTTTTTATGGCCGAATATTTTTCCTCTTGTCAGAGCTGGATAAGGAATCACCATAAGGTTGGGGAGCATGAATATTGCCCTTGAGGGCCCACTGTGGCTGCTCCTGTTTATGGTTGACTAGCAATCAGCCACCGATTCAGGACCCACAACCCCTCATCCATCCATGTCAGCAATTAATCAATTAAACGGGCAGCGGGGAGGAGTGAGATCGGCTAGGTGTGTTAATACAATAGCCTGTTAAGGTTGATGTAATTTCATCACTAATGTCACCCATTCATCACGGCTTATTATCTGTTTCGCATAGACAGTGGTCAATATCACTTCATAAATCTGGGAATCATACAGATCGTGTGATATTAAGCCTGAAGGATGCCACTACATGATGGACTGTAGAGAACGAGCACACAAAATTAACAAGCATATTGATACACACAGCAAAGATAATGTGACGTATCATAAAACTGGAATGCAGATATTTTATAAAAGTATTTTGTGGAGCCACAACAGAAAATAGAAGCCTGTTTCTCTGGGTTATTGCTACGTAGGATATCAATTATTTCATGGTATAAAAAACTAATAACTGTTCTTACGCTCTTTGTGGAGCTGATGAAACACACATTCTGTCTTGAATCAATCTTGATGGTTAAAATAAACCCCCATTGTGGATCCTCGCTGGTCCACTTTGGCATTCGAGATGTCATGACGTTAACTAAGAACAAAGTTTATGTGTTTTTATTGTCTTAATAGAAAAGGCAGGTCCCTGTGTGTCTGTATGCAAGTGTGTTAATAGACTGTGTTGTGTAGGAGGAGGCCCTGTTCGCTTCTGCGCCTGCTATGAGCATGTGTGGGCCACACCACATGTGATACACAAAGTGAGAGCAGTTATTTGGCGAACCGTTGGACTGAAGTCTTGTATCACTAACAATGTTTTTTGGACTGGAGCCACTGACAGCAGACAGTTTGTGCCAGTATCTCATAACTCGAAATGTCACCATTTTCAAGGCCAAAAACAAAAAAATCAGAAAACTTACAAAGACAAAGTGTTTCTCCAGACTTTGCTCTCAGTTAGGCAGACAAAAGAATGAGATACAATGGGACAGTGGACGTTGAACTTGTTATAATCTCGCAGTTGGATTACTGACCTGTGTGAGTTTCAAGCTCTTACAACTGTGCTCTGTTTTCTTTGTTCTTCTAAACTATTTTTTGAGCATGCTCTTGATACGGCTCCTGTTTGGATCCAGGCCCTTTGTGTTTGTCTTCAGGCTTTGTTAGGAACCGAAAACGTTGTAGGCTTTAAAACTTATTGAGACGGCGTCATATGCTGCTAAATATATTGTATTTGTCCCAACCAAGAATCCTAAATTAAGAACTACCATAAAGTTAGATCTACAAGACGCACTTTAATACCTTTTCTTTCCTTCTAAAAAATGAGTGGTGGGACCAGTATACCAGGATAAAATGCAGAGAGTTATTTCATTGTGTTACTGTATTTAACACAAGAAATGGAGCTGTAATCTAGCTAAAGCTTCATCACTGACAAGCATCGTCATGACTGTCAGTGCAGCTTACACCAACACCCACTGCACACGTCCTGATAGGATAGAAAATGTACCCCTTATATTATGTATTGCAAGTGAACTCTTCGTGACACCAGGCTCGCTGGCTAATGATAGCAGAGCTAGCACCACCAGCCTTCAATGTCCCTTCCAATTTAACCAGACAGTCTACATACAACTTCATCTACATTTATCAGATCAAAACACTGATGAATAGGGATGTAAGGATATATCGCAAGACGGTAAGAAATCGATACAAATAAGGGTGGATTAAAATCGATTCAACAACATTTGTATCTGGATATTATTTTTAAACAGTAGAAGGCGCTATCTGTATTATACTCTGCTTGTTCAACATCATGAAGTCTCTTGCTGCTCTCTCGTCACTTGCTGAGTGGAGGTGTTTTAACTTTAAAGCATGTTTCAGAATCAGCTGACTGAAGGTGTTGCTCACAGCGGAGACGCTCAGCTGGGGGCTGCAGCTGAGTGACAGGTCTCCATGAGCGCTTTTTTTCTCCGCCGCCGGACTGATTCTGACCTGGATGTGCTCCCGGCTGACACCTGACCACCTTCATATGCTTATTTTTCTCAATAAGAAGGAGAAAACTGGACACTGTGAGTCTGTAATCTGATCCTGTTCAGTTGTCCTGTTGCAGTAAATCCACATGTTGTAGTCTGAGTCTTCACTCTATGACCATGCGTCCACAGAGATTATTTATAAGCTGCTCCTCACGTTGATATTCAGGGTGTTAACATGTTGAACACCTCAATATGATCTGTAGCTGTTTAATACTGTCAGTAATATACACTGTGTTATGAAGGAACATTTGATTTAGGGGAAAAAACACATTTGTCATTATTTTTGTTGTCACGTTTTTTTAATGATTAAACGATAATTGACCGTTAACATTTCCAAATCGTGAACCAAAAATCGGGTTTTGAATCCAATCATGGGTTAAGTGTATCCTTACATCCCTACTGCTGAACCATGCTGCACTACAAGATACCGTCTGTGTTTGTTTCCATCCAGATAGCCGAGCGATATAGCGTTGTGTCAGTGGCCATACACTGGAGAGACAGTCCCAGCTAGTGGCAGGTGGCTACACTACAGCTTGTACATAAAATGTAACCTGTATTATGGGTCCTCAATAATTATAATATTAACAATGAATTTAACCAGGTACAAATCCTGGTGCTGACTAGCAAGGGTGACAACGTTTAGACTAAATGCGCTCATCCCTAGCCCATACCTCACAACAGTCAATGTTGCTGTAGGCTGAGCTCAACTACCGTACTGGTAGCCAGCAGGAAGACAAACTCAACATGGCAAAAAAAAATGATACGAGAAGAGTCACACCACTTCACAGAAACTGCACATTGTGGACTTTGCAGGATGCAAATTACCACACAGGTAGACAGTTTCAACCTTTTACCCTCTAAGAGACCCTCAAAACTGACTGCATCTTACATACCAGTGTAACTTATGGTATAATTCTAAAACTACACCATTGATTCATTCTGCATTAAGTTCAGCATGTAATGAAACAAACCACATGATATCCATCAAAATCAGTTGGACAGCACTGAGTGGTTGACATCCAGTTTTAAAACAGAAGGCCGATACCTGCCCCGTATATCGGTCCAATGCCACTAACAGCTTCAGTCAGACACAGAGAACCTCTCTGCTACTCAAGCCAACATTTCCTCAGCACTCCCAGCAGGTACATCAGCTCAATTATGATGATGGCAATGACTGATTGCATTTTACTTCTCCCCTGTTCCCCCAATAAGTCTGGCCATCACACAGAGAGTGGAAGAGGTAAAACGAGGGGGAGAGAGAGAGACAGAGACAGAGATAGCAGCGTCATCTCCGGTGAGCTACAAACATCCCAGATGCCAGTCTCCGGGACGGTATCAAACATCTCGGTGGCAGACTCGCCATGAAAATAATCTATACCTACGGGAAGTCAATTAAAAAGTGCCAGGGGAGATTAAGAGCAGCGTGACAGCTTTTGGTCGGGCCACAGGTTTGTCTGAGAGAACCAGCATGTTGCGCGTCTGCTGCGAGTGTGTGGAAGGAAGGTAAAGTGTGTGTGTTAGTAGTTAAGACATGTAGGAAAGCGGGCGGCGGTGGAGGGAAGAAGCCGTTGCCGTAGACCCTTAAAAGCCCCCTCATGAATATTAAAAAGGCCGCTGGCAGCCGGCAGCTCTGCTACAAGTTTGCAAACCAGCGTAATGTGTCTGTTTGCGCTGAGGAAGAGCTCAGTCCGGATATCAATTAAATCAAGCGTTGTCAGTCTGATGGCCCTCTCAATGGAGGGACAGCCCATTCCCCTCTACACATCAGCTCAGCTTTGTGTCAACCATCCATCTCTCATCCTCCTCTTCCCTCCCTCCTCTCTCCCGGATGCCATCTTTATCAGCTCCGACCCACTCTTTCCCTCTCTTTCTCTCTCTCTCTCTTTCTCTCTCTCTCTTTCTGTCTCTCAAGCAGCCGGTAACTGAATGCACAAATTACTCTCCCCTCCACCTTTAACTCCCTCTAAATCTTTCCCCTTTTCCACTTTGCTGAGCTGGGATATTTTATTCCTCCATCAAATATGCATCCCATTAATTAAGTTAAATTACTCCTGACTGCCAAATCTCCCCTGCCCCGATGGGTGTCAACACAGAAATGCATGACTGTGAACCTGCAATGACACGGCCCCAACACTTAAACGTGAGTTACGGCCTTTTCCAGCTCCATCCATGGGCAGATTACCAGACACTTTGGGCTGCTGGAATTAAGCGCCGTTTGCTCCTTCCCCTCCACCCAGCTTTTTAATAAGTGCACAATGGATGACACTCGCACTTCTGACAATGAGAGGACTGATATTTTAATTACACCCCTTTTTTCATCTGCCTGCCTCTTCATCTTTTAATTGCTGTTGTTAATCACTCATTAACTTTCCCCTCTTTTATTTTTTTCTCCGACCATATACCTATGACATGATTATCTCCATAGAATGGATTGTTCAGCAACATTTCTTTATAATTCACCTACTTTAAAGGATAAAGTTTGGACTTCTTTTGTGAGGACCTGGTGTGAGACGAAGGGTGCAAACTTTACCTGTGTTTCTCCAGAAGCCAATTCACTTCTGTCAGCTGATCTTTATCTTTAAAGGTACATTTAAAGTATAAAAATTCCATCAAGATAGGGTCTTGTAGTTTTTCTTGCAACCAAAGATTTAATAAAACCAAAAGTGATAAAAAGCTGAAAAAGGCTGAGGCCACAAAAAGTGAACTCTTTTAAAAAGAGATCAAACAAGGTGGAGACAATAGCCTCTTAACTAAGACGACCCTCCAGAGACGTATAACTTACTATCAGAAGCCTATGTGCTGTGTTGGCTCCCTAGCTTAACTACCAGTTTTGCGGTTTAGCGTCTGGACCCAATGTTTGTTTTTGTTTGTCTTTGATTAAAGTGAAATGCTCTAATTATGAAGCCCCCAGGCTGCTGTTCTGGGCCCACTAAAGATTATGAGGTTTTTATTAAACCTAATAGGACTGATCTGCTGACAGAGATTTCTCTCTTTGTGTCTGCAGCTAAGAGATGCTGAGTTGGTTCCCATTCAAACACTTCAAAAGCATCTTTTTAACCAACATGAGACCAACTGAACAAGCAGGATTTTTTTTTTTAATCCCTCAAGTATTTGTGCTGTCTAATTTGAAACACAAATTCAACGGCATCCTCCGCCTTCCTGCTGAGTATTGGGTCTATATTCCATACTAAACTAATAAAACTGTATGTTTGTGGCCATCTGCCTAACGGAGAGATTTCTGCGAGGACACGTCACTCTTCAGGAAATAAAGTTTGACAGGCCGGCTCCAAAACAAGAGTACAAAGTGTAAAACTGTACTCTGCTGGATTTATACTGATACATCGATGCTGTCGCGGATTGATTTCTCTCTCTCCTCTCTTTTTTCCTCTCTTGCCTTTTTTCTGTGTGTGCATGTGTGCCTGTGCATGAGTGTGTTTCTATTGCAAAAAACATTAATTTTACAAACATCAGCCCAAGGCTACTAAACACATCCAATCCATTATGCTGCGCTTTATCGTGTTATGGGGGGTAACGGGCTGTAAAGCTGTCTCGGTCATAAAGAGCGATCGCGGAGTGCCGAGTCAAACCAGAATGCCGAGCTCTGCGAGCCATACGCAGCCCTCGTTAACATCAGAACAGCTCCGTCACATACTTAACCTTTCCAGACCAGCCTTTCTGCATTATTTTCCAAATGACCTTTAGCGTTACTTATTTCATTCCAAATAATGGCACACTAAATTTAGTTAAATGCATCAGAGCAAAATGTGTTTATTTTGGTGAAGGACACTTCACTGACTGACAAGGACTGTGTTCTCAGACACGAACTCCTAAGTGTCCAAAGCAGTAAACAATTACGTATCATCCTGAGGCTAAAAATACAGAGCTCTGAGTCAGATGAGTATAAAGGCAAAGGATGGTTAAAAACAAGGGAAAAAGGTGAACTTACACCATATTTATGAATTTGTGTTTGCTTTATTTTTACCTATGCAGAGATTCAAGGATTCACAGGAGACTTCATCCCTAAAGTAAAGGTCCATTCACCAACTTTTAGGCCTGGAAATGTGTTTTCTTTGAAGTAAATCTTGTTGAAATAATCAATTGAGTCAATAGGTCTTGAGTTACTTATTACAAGTTACTTGTATCTAAAATATTCTCTTAGTTTAGATGCCTCCAGCTGCTTATTTACACTCATCAGAGGGTTGATAAAAGAACTTTTAAAATATTCAAACACAAGAGCACACTGACTCTGAACAGTGTGAAGAAAAGAGTTCATGTTTACATCTCTCTCATGTGAAGTAATCCAGAGTTCTTGCTTGCAGTTGGTGCCAGCCCATGGTGCACGCTCTTGGTCAAACACAGCTTAATCTTAAAGGACATTATGAGCTTTAAAAAGGTCTAACTTGAACAAAAACTACCCTGGAGCTGTTGTATCACAGACACAATCCCTCAGCCTGTGAGCAGCAGTGTGTGCTTCACATCCGTGCTGTATGAGCGGAGGGGGGGTGGGGTGGAGGGATCTTAGCGAAATCGCTAATGTACGTGATGATTAAGTGTAACTCAAATACCGAGTGTGTTGTTCATAGGCCTGACAGGCAGTAATTTGGTGTATTATATTCTGCGGTTTTAATTGCACGCCACCAACGTGTCCCTCTGACACGTTATGAAGCGATGATGTACAATTATTTCGGGGCGGCGGGAGATCAGTGGAGTGACATTATAATCATCCTCATAGGGATCCCTCTCTTCATCTGCAACAACCATTAATGTTTAAATGGGAGGAAGGGAGAAAAAAAACATAAAAATAGTTCTCAGGGAGTTCTAACCAGAATCTGTTGGAGGATTATAGAGAATCACGTCAGGGGAGAAGGAGAGGGGTGTGGATAGACAATAGAGGGGCTGAGTTAAGTGACGGCTTTCTCTGGATAAGCAGCGAGCTAAGATGCTCCTCCACTGTCACTGCCAGGCCTCACACTACTCATACAGGCCCGGGCATTAAGGCACATTACAGCGGATGAGCCACGCAGGGCGGAACTGATGGGCTATTCTGGGAACAGACCAGACAATCTCACAAGACAGGGGGGACATAAAAACCCTGACATGAGCCAGCCCCATCCTGTTAACAGTCAAATCACACACACAACACCCAACATGAAATCATGACTATATATACTCCCTCTAACACTAAGTCAAGAAAACTGAGACAAGGAGGAGGGAGGGGAAAACACAAAGCAGCCTCCGCAGAGGAGACAAACTTTAGCACGTTGCAAACTTTTTGTGTTGCAAGAAAAAAAAAAAGGGTTTTAAGTTTTGTTCAAATTCCTGAAGTGACACTGGGAAACGGGCAGCTTATGACCCATAATCATAAAATGGCCATCCACAAGAGGACAATCTATGTCCATGATAGTGTTAATACTTCTAAGGGCCGGACTGAGATATTAAACCAATGCCTCAAAGCATTTACACTGTTTATGCATAATTTAACACCTACAACAGCACTGGATGTCCGTTGCATCTTTGGGGAGGACAAGCGAGCGGGAGGGTGGAAATGCTGAATCCAGGCCCTTTCTGTTAGATGATGGAGGAAAGGAGGAGAGGGAGGAGGCTCATTAAGTGGCTGAGGCCCCACTGTGGACAAAACACGCCGAGAGGAGACGTGAGAATCTGCCGCCTCACAAACTGGAGGATTTTTTTTAACCAATTAAATATGAGAAATCTTATCTTGCATGCTAACAGCCAATTTGTGTTTTTCTGCTGTTTTTGCACTTTAAGAGTTCTTTATAGGCAAATTAAGACAGATCAGGCTGTTTCCAAATGAAGGCACATGTAGGCGACCAGACAGGTAGAAACATGGACAAACAGACGTCAGGGGGGAGTGAGAGGAACTGGAGGGCAGAAACAGAAAGCCTATAAGGCGTAAGCGATGACGAGCGAGGCACGGACCAGCCCGCTCACGTTTGATTGGCAGCGTGGTCAAAGGGTTCCAATCTGTCCTGGCCTTGCATTTGCATTTGTTAATTAAATGCCACAACAATATGATCTTTAACTATCAACAAGTTCCCCCTCCCAACGCTCCTGAGAAGAGACCGGCGGTGGAGAGCTGAAGCTAAAGTGAGGTGGACAGCAAAGGTGCTGCACATCCATTCGCTGGCGATGTCAGAGCCGAGGTAATCTTCTAGTTGGGAAGTTTAACAAGAGAAACACAGCGATCGATGGAAGAGGGAGGACAGATTTCTTTTGTTTTGGAAGGAGAAACAGGGAAAAAAACACAGATGCAATATGCTGAGTCGAAGCCCTGAACAAAATGGGAATAAACAAAAGCAACAAAACTCAGTGCCCCATGGAGGCCGGAGAGTCTGTAACATGGGATAAATGACTGAATCATGCATTTTATATTGTTAAAAAGCAGCCTCAACAAATAGTGCTGTTTTAATTGAAATGATAAATGCTCGTAAACAAAGATCCTGAAAAACTTTTGGTGTTTTTGCGATTGTTGCCCCATCATTAGTATCAGAGGGAGAATGCGGTACTTAATCGCACTATAATCACACTTTACACATTCCACCTAAAACAGGGTCATCCATTAGTACCCTGCTTTAGATTCAGGTTAAGGGCATATCATCAAAGCAGAAGAGTTTGGGAAGGGGAGCGGGCTATGTGTATGTATGACTCTGGCCTTAATGAGGGTGTTTCTGGGGGTTTCTTTGTGTTTGCTGCTCTTTAGTCAAGAGGAGGGACGGCCCGGTGATCAGTCAGCACTGAAAGCACACACAGGGCCGATTTGTCACCACAGGCTGGCACTGGCAGCACACAGCTCCTCCGTCTGCATGATTTGTGAAACCAGGGGCTGTATTTAGTGGTCCCATTTAAAGGCATATTGGAGAACAGCTCTGTAAGTAGTGTGTGTATACGTCTGTGTTTGTGGGTATGTAAAGCTTGTCACACATTTGCAGCACTTGGGAGAAGAAGGTTTTCAGCTGGAGGGCTTGTGAAACATGAGCCTTTCCTCTCATTAAAGGAGAAGCTGTGTTTAAACCAAAGCTTGTTTGCTCCTGCTGTAATATGTTTGCGAACATCAGCAGGAGCAAATAAACACATTCACACTGCTCGGCTTCAGAAGAAGAAAATCGGCCCGCGACTGAACTAAATGGAACGGTTTACACAGAATTACACAGAGGGAGAAACTAATAACTCTACATATGTCTTCATCTTAGCGAGCGTGTAGCCGCAGAAGCTCCATGGCACAAAGCTGGAAAATCCCACAATTTACTCTATTCCCCGACTGCATGTTAAACAGCTTAACACGTCCATCTGAACATGGCGAGGCAGTGAGGAGGTCCACCACGGGACTGAAACAAGCTGAACACAACATATGGCCTGTATGTAGGGGGTACAAGGTAGTGGGGTAATAATGTACTCTTGCCCTACTGGGCATTGAAAGGTTCATGGTTGCATACATAAAGCTTACATAAGATTATCTGAACAGCTAAAGAAGGATGCATAAACCATATCCCTTCATCTTTTCATCATCAGGATAATTAATGCTCTTTATTTCTGGGATCATCTGAAGGTTGGCGCAAGTTCTGAATGAGACATCTACAAGAAATAAATAATAATTACATTAAATATAATAAATGTTATTTCTGGAATTGGAAAAATATCAATTGTTTTCAAATGTTTCTAAATTAGTTGGGGGTTTTTTTTCAATAAATCATTCAATTTGTAGTGTCATTTTTTATTTTACCCTAAGTTCAGCAGCAATAATTGTATGATAGACATCAAATGTGCGAATGTGTGAATAGACTTACAACATCCTGGGTCAACTTGACCCGGGGCATATTATCCAAAATGTCAGAACCCAAAAAGTCCCAATACAATTTTTTTAAATGAAACATGTCACACAGTTGCAAAGAAACAATTAGTATTTGACACTTCTGACCCCTTTTAGCCTCCACTTTAACTGCCGGGTCAAGTTGACCCACGAACAGTATCTATGTCATAAAAACATGCAGGCGGGGGGTTGCAAATATTTTAAATCAACTATTTTATTTTATATGTTTATTATGCTAATTAAGTCAAGCAGAAGAAGTTTCATACCAAAAAAATACTTTTAACATTTTTTTTTTTTTTTACTTTGAACTTTGAAATGGGTCAATCTGACCCGGAACATGACAGGAGGGTTAAGGCAGGTGTGCATGTGCTTCGGTTCATGTCGACTGCTACACAGCTCTACTACCCCGATGTAAACAAGCACAGATGACAGATGTCATCTCGTAGTGTAGTAAGGTTAGGCAGTATTTAGATCTGGAAAAAGAACACTCCACCGGAGCAATCAAAGCCAGCACAGATCTGTTGACTTTCATCTTCAGGGAAGACCACAGCTTGGTGGTGCTAGCTCTGCTCATGTTAGCAACACTCTACAAACCAATGCGTGTTCATTTGTCTCACAGACACTGTGATCCCTTGTTTAGCCATATTCAATATATTGAGCTCCATTTGAACTGTTTTCTGATCATTCTCCTTTACACCTGTCAGACTGCCTGACTACAAATTTCTGCTCACTGAAGAAGCCTATGGACGGTGTTAATGTTGAATGTTTACAGATTGAAACCTTAAAATTTCAACAGGAACCCTACATCAGATTAGAAACACTTTTAATATTGTAATCAGGCAGGGTTCAATTGGTTCAATTAATGAATTAGCTGGAGACTAATGTGATTTTAAGGGGCTGTACAATACATAATTAGTGGATTATTCCCTAGACACCAACATGAAACCTTCTTACACCTGACAGAAAGACAGAAGTAGACGGCCCCCTTTGGTGTCTGCTTATCAATTTCAACTGTCAACTTATAAAAGTCCAGCAGGAGTTCTGGGTATTGTACCTTTCAGCTCCTACATTATGCCTTTGTGTGTTTCCAAATACATATGAGGAGCTTATCAGGACAATTGACAATAGAACCTAAATGGAGGTTTTATGATCTCTAACTTTCCTGATCAGTCCAACCAAGTTCTTACATCCGATTCTCAGTATCAGTACATTGCTAACAAATCACTCTTTGGGGTTCTTTAAAAAAGGTTCCTTGTTACTCACCCACAGATGTCACATTTGTACTCTCTCATGCCGAGGTGCCTCTTCACGTGGTTCCTGGCGTCCCCCAGCTGAGCCGTTGCAAAGTTGCAGATT
Source organism: Notolabrus celidotus (assembly GCF_009762535.1). NCBI lineage: Eukaryota > Metazoa > Chordata > Actinopteri > Labriformes > Labridae > Notolabrus > Notolabrus celidotus. The sequence continues at coordinate 35,007,055 of NC_048283.1, forward strand.
TTACATATGAAGGGCTTCGATCCTGTAAAACAAAATTGAGAGTTCATATCAACCAGTGACTTTATATTTGAAAGAAAGAAGGGCAATTTTAATAAAACATGACTGAAAAGCTGCAGAGGAGAAATTTAATTTTACATTTCAGATCATTTTTCATTGCCAGACACACAAGTCTTTGATTAGCTCTGTGGTACGGGGAAAACTTGCTTCACAGCCTCAAAAATGAATCCGGAAATATAAAAACAGATTCTTTAATACAGTCACACTCTGAGTGCCAGACGTCCCTTCTTTCACTCTCTATCTATCCTTGCCACTCTCCTTCATCTCTTACCTACTCTTCCTTTGCCTGTGGATGCGTAAATTGGATTCCAAAGGTCAGGGCGAATACGTAAATCAATTCTGTGTGCGCTCACTACCTCCCATTCCATCATTAAAGCGCTAATCACTCTGGCGGGCTTCGCAGGGAGGTTTCTCCCTAATTATTGTCATTAATAAGTCCAGAGGGCGGGGTAGCGCTTGAGAGAGTGGCAGAGCCTCTGCCTGCAATCCGTCATTTAAGAGCAGAGCTGCGAGGGCTGATGCCTCCGCTGTCTGTGTGACGCACAAACAACTACAAGTGAAAGAGAGGAACTGAGTGCTTCAGAATTTGGTTGTGTGATTTTCATGATTGACAAATATGCAAAAGCACAGTTAACAAAGTTATACACAACACAGGACACGGAACAGTGGAAAAACTAATAGAAAGTATACTGGTAGAGAGTTGAAGGCATTTCAACAAAGTTCAGAAGACTGCTGTAAGATAATAATAATAATAATAATAATAATAATAATAATAATAATAATAATAATAATAATAATATTAACATTATATATAATAATATGACAGTAGCAATTGGAAAGTTGTCAGTTCAAAACTGAGGTGGTAAGAGAAGGAACAAGCAAAACAAATAAAAATAAAAAAAAAGAATTAAAGCTAGGGTTGGTAGTCTCGAAAAACTAGCATGAATTTGAATGTAGCATGTCTTCAGGACTCCGTCTAACCCCTCCCCCCCTCCCCTCGGAGCTCCTCCAAAACGACGCCCCCGCTCACATGAACGAGCGCCACTGATTCATGACCATATGATGGTGACTGATTCAAAACCGGTCCTCACCAAAACATTCTCATAGTGAAAGTTAAAAACACAAACAAACATGGCTGCTGTTAGCACTCACAACTGTCATGCTAGCATTATCCAGTTGTACTGGTGACACGATATCAGGGGAAAAGCTATAACACATATAATACTGTCACAACTCTACTGTTTGTTAAACGTGTTCAGTGTAGATGTTCTTAATTCCTACAGTGTTGACAGACAGTGAAGGCATCAGGAAGGGGGCAGAGGTGTGAGAGAGTGTGTGAGCTGGAGAGAGGAGAGACAAGAGGAGAAGTTCTTCATTCATTCAAACATTGATTGTTGCTTTGTTGGTTGGCGTGATCACGGCCGACAGTGACGGGTTATTAAAGCTCAATGTGTTCACGAACCAGCTCGTCATCACTACAGCATCCAGACGGACGGTCACGCTACAGTACATACATTTTCTGTAGGACTTACTAAATGTCTTTAATTATTTTGCGCACATCCACCAACACACACACACACACACGAGCACACACACACAAGTATAGACACACATAAGCCGGATCCCATACATCTACAAATACACCCAAAAACACACACACTTAATTTCCATAACTTAACTTGCAATTCTAATGTTAATAGTTATAATAACTATGATGAAAAAGAATAATAATAATAATAATAATAATAATAATAATAATAATAATAATAATAATAATAACAGTAATAAATAAATACAATTATATGCAATGACTTAAATGTGAGATTTCAGGGCATCAAACATGTGGTAACGGTGAAGATTCAATGATTCAAAGGTTTTTATTGTCAATTTTCACCGTATATACGAGGCATACAGGAATAACGAGATGCTGTTTCTCTCTTCCAGCTTTTAAATATCTAAAATTTAAATATAAAATACAATAAAATATAATAAAATACAGTTCTACAAAAACATCCTTTGTACACAGTGCAGGTAGTGCAGTGACAGTTTAAAAATGGACAATGAAAATGAAAATAGATAACAGTGCAAATGATATTAAGGTGCAGAAGGTGATCTCCCATAGTACATTATTGTGCACTGTCGGGCTGACCACCGTGAATACCATAACAATGGGTGTGGGGGCCACACCAGACAACCAGAGGATGAAATGATAGCCCCACTCCCCCAAAAGTCCCGTCTCCCAGACTTATTACCTTCTAACGCCTAAACAGCCTCCCTAAACTTAAGCTCATGCGTTCTTTACAATCAAACGATTCTACTTTGTTCTGCAGGTTGGACCCGAAAAGGCCACATATGAGCCAGCAAGAGGTAGCCTGGTATCTGCATCTCTGAGCAAACCCTCACCCTCTCGCAGTGAATATCCCAAGACGTTGTACAATATTTATTCTAGGGGCAGCCGCTGATTTGATTAAGCACTTTGTGTAGATTACTAATTCGTTCATACACGGTTCACTTGCTGTGAGCTGGAAGTACGACACATCGAATTTTAAGCCCATAACGAAGATTGAAAGGCAAGCCTGTGCTAACAAGGCCCATAAACACAGGGGGCAAGAGGGGGGGGCGCAGGGGGTCCACACATGGGCAAGAGCAATGCCAGCCTGTTCATTTCACATGTCCCCACTGTTATACTGCAGACACAGACACAGACACAGACACAGACACAGACACACACAGACACACACACACACACACACACACACACACACACACACACACACACACACACACACACACACACACACACACACACATAGCCAAAAAAGTGCATACATCAGGACAAACAATGGCAGAAGAAGACATGAATCCCTATTCATGACTACAAACTTCACACCTCAATGTGCACACACTTAAAAATAATAAATCACACAACAATGTCATCAACACCCCAAAAACAACAACAACAAAAAGACAGACGTACACAATCACACCACACCCACCTTCACACCTACGAATACCTACATCTAGATGCAGAACCCCACCTCACACCTATGCATGTGCATACAGACACACACATTAAATTCACAAGACATAATCAGCCATGGACAAACAGAAGGAGAGACAATCACTCGCTCTTCTTCTCACACACACACACACACACACTCGAACACACACAACCTAAAGTTGAGGTGAGAGCGAGGCGTGTGGGGAGCTGATTTGTCCAGATGGCTGGCTGAGCATGAGACATGGCAGAAAGGAGAGAGATGTAACGTCCCTCAGTTCTCACATCTTATCACATTAATACTCCACCACTCCACTTAAACAGCCTCCGTGAAACTGAAATTGACCATCAATGCGGTGTCATGTTAAATTAATATTGCCATCCACACAGGGGCGATGTGGCTCCCTCACATCCCGGATGAGACAGGGAATGACTAATTCATTTCCTGAGAGGAGAGACGAACCTCATGCAATGTTTCACCTCTCACACGCACACACACATGCACATGCACACACACGCACGCACAGAGACACATACACACACACACACACACACAGTGATGTCTTAAGCCTTGCACATGCCACACACTCCTATCATAGCCTTGGCTTTTATCATCAGGTGTAGAGAAAGAGAATGATGCTCAGTAATCGTATATATTAATCTCTTCAATGAATAAATCTCACATTGTTACGTTTCTTAGATAACATGTTCAAAGTAGCGTTTGCTTCGAAATGTCTCCAGCTTTGTGTTGGCTGCAGCCTGAGCATAGTCGTACAGTTTAAGTCACAAGCAAAGAGTTAGAATAAAATGTCACACTAATATTTACAGTAAGTTTTATAGTTTCATATAAACCCAGTTTAAATGTTTTTTTCATCAGTTTTTTCAGTAAGGGCAGATAAGCAGAGCACATTTACAAGACAGTGAGCGATCAGATAGCCTGTGTGGTTAATGTGGTTTTACAACTAACAACAAACAAAAACCACAGTCCCAAAGAGGGAAAAGTCCACCTGTGCATTCTAGCTTAACCATGGAAAACAAGGAAAGGTGAAGAAAGAAGCGTCTCTCCCTAACGGCAAATTTTGGTTTCTTCTGTGGACGATCTTCAGTCAAAGAAATCAAATTCTGAACTATGCAGAGTCTAATTAAAACATATTAGAAATAGAAATGGTGGGGTGCCATTGGCCTAGCAGTCTAAACACATTCCCATTATACAGAGGATATAGTCCTTGTCACAACAGTCGCAGGTTGGACTCCTGGCCTCGACCATTTGCTGCATGTCTTCTCCCACTCTCTGCTCCCTGCATTTCCTGTATCCCCTCAGCTGTCCTATCAATACAGGCGAAAATGCCCAAAAGTATAACTTTAACAAACAGAGATGCTGAAAGTGAAGCAGCAGGATATGAGATGTAAAGATATTTAATCCCTAATAAAATATAAGTACAGATAAATCACGAGCCTTAAGATTCATTTCCCATAATACAATGCAGCATCATCTGTCATTTCTGTTAGTGAAATGCTCATTTCTGTCAAACTACACTCTTTTTTCAAATTTCCAAACATCAGGATAAACCTGCTGACTTTGAAGCTTCTTTTATTTCTTACTTTTAAGAATTTCCTTCGAAGCTGAGAGATGAGACTTAATGCGGACAAATTTAAGTCTTGTGTGTAAGATTGAAGATTCTTTTTTAAAATATTTTTTTTCAATCAATTATTTTTCATATAGAGTTAATACTGGAAAAATGTTATGAATGTTGCATCGTATATTGTGATACATTTTGATGCACAAATATTTTGGGGACTGTAACTGATTAAAAATCAAGATACAGCCGTCCCAGAAATGTCTGAAACCACGCCTCAAACATTTTTTTTTACATTCCCAATTTGGAACGTTGTTATTTGTTATTTCACAAAATAAATAACACACATGAAAATATCATAGCTTTAGATATCTCTCCTTGGATCCAGCCTCATGTGATTTCTCAGTCTGTCATTGGCCCAATCTCAATGTCCTCCCTAAACCCTGAGCCCTGAGCCCTGAGCCCTGAGCCCTGAGCCCTGAGCCCTGAGCCCTGAGCCCTGAGCCCTGAGCCCTGAGTCCTTCTTGACTTAATTGACCTCACCTGGAAAGTGATTGAAGGCAGGAGGCTGTAAGGACTCAAACTGTAGAACTAAGAATGGGACAGCACTTTGGGACTTCCCTAAGCTCTCACAAACTTAGCGGGAACACACCTCAAAGTCAGTGAGTGTGTGAGGCCATTGGAACTGATTTGATGTCCCTCCAACCCTCTTCTAAACATCTTTAAAACGCTGATAAAAAAGCTGCTCTACCCTGAAGAAAACATTCCCAGGGAATTGTTTTTGTTGCCCCGTTCGCTCCAACTCACCATATGTTCACAGGACTTTGATCAGAGAAGTCTACCTTAATCATTAACATCTTTGCAGCATAATCATCCAGACGCTAGCAACTATCTTTTGACTTTTGTAAATCAAAATGTTTTTCTGCTCATCTTTAAACAACACATACAAGGGTTTGAGTGGGTCTCCTGTTGTGCAACAGTGCTATTTGAGGTGAAAAATGTGTCTCCACAAACACTGAGGGAGGGCTCCAGGTCATTGTATGTGGGGGGCTGGAAGAGGGCAAAAGGTGTGTCAGTAAACACTCTTCTGATGGGGTTAAAATCTGTCGTACGAGGTACGTTCTGGTTACAAATTGACCTCAACGTCTCTGCCAAGCTTAGGAGTCTCTGCCAAAAACAAGCGGCGTCTTCCTTTAGTCTCGCTAGCTGCTGCCCCTGCACCACAACTGTGCATGCTCTCCTCCACTGCTTTCTTGTGGTTCCAGCTCATCAAATGACTTCTGAAGCCTGGAGACTTCCCTCTGTGCACAGATTCACCACATCCTCCACACCCTGCATGGTGACCACCACAGCAGGAGGCGCTGGCAGGGAAAAACAGAAACTAAACCTAAAGAGCTGTAAATACTTCTGTTTGTCCAAGTTCTGTTCTCACTTTGACTTTACTTTCAGCTTCTCATGCTTTCCCCATCTGGTCTTTCTACATTACTTTTAATCATAAGAAATGGAGGTAGAGCAATCAATCACTTGGCCGATTAATCAGGACGATTGATGGCATTGTGAAATAATCAGCAGCGGCAAATGCCTGAACTCATGAGGCTGATGTCACTATTGTCTTTTCTAGAGGATAACATATTTTTGGGCTAGAGTTTAATATATATTTTGTTATGATGTATAGAATAATGCAGTTTTATATTGCTTCTGACATAAATATCAGTCATGTTCTGAAATCTAGAGCATAACCCAATGTCTTTTACTGTTTCAGGAATTAATTAAAAATCCATCGAAAGCATGTTACGCTCTGAGACAACCATGTTTATTAGAATGTAAAGTTGCATGGAGTATTTGAGTTTTCATGACTTTGTTTTGGGATTTTTGTTTATTTTTGGTTTTTTTAACCCACATATTTACTGTGAATTCTTTTCTTTCTTAACAACTACAGATGGCCGGACAGAAATCCAAAAGTCCCTTGTGGTAATATTTTACTGAGCCAAATATTTCTCTGTCTACATTTATTCAATAAAATGTTCATTCAAGCTCAGATATGTGGTTTCTAGTTTGTATGTATTTTGTAATTATATGAATGTTGCATTTTATCAAAAAACAGCAACATTATAAGCTTTATATATCAGCCATCAGCCGACCACCTCTCTAAACATTGGCCGTTGAAAAAATGTTATCAGTTTTTTACATTAAGTGTGTACTCTTTTTCGCTCATTTTAGTCAACCCTTTCAGATCTTGTTGGAAAATTGGACTTCTGGACCTGTAGGCGTGGATTTAGCCTAATGGTTAAGTTGCAGGCCCATACAGCCATCAACCCGGGATAGATTATAGCCTGCGGCCCCTTTTCCCGCATGTCATTTCCAATTTCTCTCCCCCAGTTTTCTGACCTATCCACTGTCCTCTCCTATATAATTAAAGGTGTAAAAAGCCAAAAAATAAAAAATAATAATCATTGCTGTGTCTCCATGGCCAGGTACTGCATTTAGAAAGTACACTTAACATCACATTTCTAAAACTGCAGCTCTTGAAGGGTGTTTCTGGTCTGCAGTGGTCAGCACCAACCAAAGTGGTGCAAGGAAGGAACACTGGTGATCCAGTGAGAGGGCCATGGGTAGCCAAGTTTTACTAATACGTGGAACTTAAATTTGTGAGAAACTGAATGCTGGTTCTTATACACACAGTGCATGACAGTTTGTTGTGTATGGGGCTAAAAAGCCACCAACTGGTCAGGGTGTCCATACTGAACCCTGTTTGTTGTGGAAAGCGCTTACACGTGAGCATCAGAACTGGACCACAGAGCCATGGAAGAAGGTGGCCTGAAGGAACACGACCATTCAAAATCTGTGGGATGTGCTGGACAACCAAGTCTGAGCCATGGGGGCCCCAGTTCACAACCTACATTACTGAAAGGATATACCACTAATGTCTTGGTGGTAGACACTACCAAAGGTCTAGTGGAGTCAGTGGCTGTTTTCAAAACAGCCTGCTACATACTACATATGAATGTAGTAGGCAGTAGGTGCTGTCTGCTACATACTGCATTTGAATTTAGTCTGTAGTCTGACTGTTCTGTTGGATCTGTGTTGCAGTACCCTGGGCCAGGCGTCACTGAATTTCCAGTTTCGTAAAGCTGAAGTAAACAACAGCCAAGCTGATAGATAAACTGCTTCTTTAGCATCACTTATGATTTAAAAAGTTAAGAAGTGGTTTATATGGAATTTAATAATTTTCACAGCACCTAAAAACTGAGTGCCCCCCGTCAAAAAAAGAAGAAAAAAGAAAAAAGCAGAACAAGCGCAGTGCATTGTGCGAAAAAGTACGCCAGGGAACTGGTCTGATGCACACTGAGGAATTTCCACAAATCAGTCAACATCTGGGGAGTTTTGGCATACTGCAGATTTTGCTCTTTTTCACATACTGCATACTGAATTTAGGCCCCATCAGTACGTACTGCTAGTATAGTAGGAGGTTTCAAAAACAGCCCTTGTCTCATCAGGTCAAGGCTGACAATTGGAGGCCTACACAATTTCCCAATGTCATGGCTGATTGGCGTTCATGTCCATGTTATTCCAAACATGTTTTAAATAGAGGATAAAATACTTGGGGGAAGCACCAAATAACTTTAAGGTTTTCAGGATGTTGAAGATTTCTTCATTAGAAAGAGATAATTGGTTGAAATATAAAATCTATTAATTAGGCAGGCCAGTGGAGTGGTTGCAGTTTTCCTTTAAACATATTTTTAGTTACACGCATCACATCCTGTATGTGAATGTGCATGCCTGGCATGTGTGTCTATTACTTTCAGGCTCAGTCTGAGGTCAGACAGCTCACTCCGGTGAAAAAGTGACCAATTTAGCTCAAAATGCAAATTCCAGCTGTAGCCTCATTGGCAAAATGCTAGCATGTCTATGTGTTTCCTTTAAGGGACAAATTGACAAATCTGTGTGCAGCCTCCCACCACCGTCTCCTGATTTCTCTGATTAATCAAGTGAATAAAAACTAGGTCTTAATTAAAAGGATCTGGACGTGCTCCCAGCTCAGAAACTGGCAGACCCCCACTGTGCAGCTCCAACGGCCCAACAAACAAACGCCCAGAATAAATGACCGCCGCAAAAAAGGTGAATAATTCTCTGTAATGAGGGGACTTAGCAATAATAACAACTGGCATATGTTGTCAAACTGAAGAGAAATAGGTGCTTTCTACAAATAAGTACAGCATACATGAGAGTGAAAAAGTAATCTCATAATCAAAATCATAACTCAATTGAATAAAAAGAGGTAAACCTAAAAAAACACAGTGTGTGCCCTTGACTTGGAGCCATCTGTTGGGACCTCAGTGTCACAGCTTTCATTTTCTTAAGTAACACTAAGTAAGTGACCTCAAAACTCAAGAAATATGACACTGGGTATAAATTATGACAACATGTAGACTAATCGTTAATAGGAAGAAAGTGGTAGCTTCGCATTAATCATCAGGATTTTAACCTCCGCTTCTTACAGCTTTAAGGAGTAAGCAATCTGCAGCTGCTACACAAGGTGACGATTTAGGTGTGAGGACAAAAAATGGACTGAATTATTCCTCTGTCTCAGACAAGAGTAGGTTATCTTTCTTATATTTCAGAAGTGACAATGTATCAGGATGTTTTAGTGCAATACATTTGCAGCACAGAGTCCTTACAGTGAATGAATAAAGGTGACAAAGTGACATGAAAACAGCGCTCTATCTGAAGCACTTCCCTGATAATCAGTGAGAACACACGGGGAATATTGTCCCCGACTTCAATTCCTTTACACATCATTCACCGTCACTGAAAATGGAATCAATCCTATCTCATTTTCCATTCAGCACACTTCATACACACACAAAGATACATTCTACCGTGGGCACACATTGTAAGCACAGTGCATGGACTTCAATTAAAGCCCCATTAAAGTTTAGGCTGAAAGGGGGCTGAACCAAAGGAGGCAGAGAAGGGCATTTATTGATGGCGCCCTCACATCTCGTTCCTGCATTAAGTTGATTTTAAAAGCAATTAATACACATGGTCAGGAAAAAGTAATGGAGCACCCTATGTTCTTAACCTGCTGGACGTTTCCCAGCTGAAGCCCTGGCCAACACCGCCCTGCTTTGCATTATAAATGACAAGATAAATCTTAATGGATTGAGCATAATCAGCTAGCCATGAAGGCCGACATATACACACACACTCGCTAGGCATTCAAGTGCTCACACACATATACACAAACATGGACATAGAGACACAAGGGAAATTAAAGGGTTTGAATACATCTGCATTGATTATTTTAAATTATTAGCCCACCTCTCTTTGGACCTCCAATGCTTTTAGCCTAAGCTTTAACACATTTACAGAGACTTATTGACTATAATTACAACTGAGTCTTGGTAATGGACACATCAATTATGAGTCGCACTTGTCTTTGACCAAGCGTTGCTCAGGGAATCCCAATCGGGGGTCCATTAGCGTCTCTCCTGCTGGTCTGAAGCTCAATCAGTCTTTACCTTCACCTCCACTGAAACTGCTATTACCTGGCTGCATTAGATAGTAGCCTTAACATTAGCTTCAAGTGCCAAAGAGAGGCTGTGTCTGCCCACTCAGTAGAGTTCTGCCTTCAAACAAAAGGCAGAGCAGTAACACAGACAACATTTCAGTTTTCTTTTTCAGACTTGTGGAGTCTAACCTGTGCAAGTCACAGAAGGTTCAAAGATGTATGAAGTAACTGTAAAGTTGTGTCATTTTTTTAGGACTGAAGGTAAGAAATGATATTTACTTTGTTGTACTGAGGTAGAGTTGTAGGATGGCTGTACTTCACTTCATTATTTTACTGACAAGTTGTTTACTAGGGACTGACCGATGAATCAGGCCGACAAAAAGACAAACAGATAATGTCTGCAGACACTGTCAGATCGACGGCGTAGCCTCCCGTCCCTACGCAGAGGCCTTCGCACGTAGATGACGTGCACCTCCTCCAAAATGTAACTACTCATTGAATTAACGCGGACAGCAAGCCCTGTGATTGGTCCGCTCGGCGGCATTGTATTTCCCGCATTTACAGCACTTCCGGGATCCTGTAATCATTGCTGTATGATGAAACAGAGATCGTAGTGGGGCCAGTCACAGCTGACCTGACTATCAGAGAGACCACACTGCCCTCAAGCGTTTGGCCACAGTATTGCTGCGCGACACAGACACATCGACGCATAGGTATGTAGCGCTCATGTCCGTGATGATCACTGGTGCGTAGGGTCGACGCAGAAGTATAAACCAGGCTTTAGCACTGAGTTTAATCTAAATTCTTTAATGATGTATAGACTAAAGCAGATTAATATTGCTTCTGAGATACATATCAGTTATGTTAAGAAATCTATATCTCAACTGAACCTATTTTTCTATTTTTCATGATTGCAGTAAAAATCGAAAGACTGTGATTTTCATAGAATAATACATTTAGTATCAAATGCAAATTAATGACAACAACAAGTTGATCTTAAAGTACTTTTAATTGTTTTCAAAGCTATTAACAGCCTTGCTCCTCCATACATCACTGATCTCCTGTCATTTTTTGTTCCACCGCGTTCTCTGAGGTCCTCGAAAGCTTCCCTTTTAAATGTCCCTCATGTGTCCCTCACAAGCGTCAGCCAGAGAGCTTTCTGTTTTTATGCACCAAAACTGTGGAACTCTCTGCCTCTGGACCTCAAGACGGTGAGTCCTCTGGATGTTTTTAAAAATAAACTAAAGACTTACCTTTTTAATCTGTCTTTTAACGAGGGGTCATTTCTTTTTAGCTCCGGAAAGCATTATTACCATTGTGACCATGGTTTTAACATCATTTCTATTTATTTTATTTTATTCTATCTAATTATATTTTGTTTTATTTTTCTGGTATTTATCTCATTTCATTATATTGATTTTATTTAAATGATTTTAACTCATTTTATTGTATTTTTCTGTTATTTATCTGATGTTGTTATAATGACTTTATTTAAATCATTGTATCTGATTTTATTTTATTTTTCTGTTATTTATCTGATTTTATTATAATGACTTTATTTAAATCATTGTATCTGATTTTATTATATTTTTCTGGTATTTATCTGATTTTATTATATTGATTTTATTATATTGATTTGATTTGATTTTTCTGACACTTCTCTGATTTTTCCACTTTTAAATATTGCTGCTGTTTTCTTTCTCTGTTCTTTTGTGAAGCACTTAAGGCTGCATCCTTGAATGTATAAAAGATGCTATATAAATAAAAACTAATTGAGTTAAGTTGAGTTAATATCAGTATAATATATCGCCCATCAGTTGACCTGCTCTCTAATTATTGGCATCAGCATCAGCTGTTGAAAAAGCAACATTGGTTGACCGCTGGTTTTTGCTGTTTCCTCAACAGTAAATCACAAACATCTATACTTTCTACCACTAACCATTTCAGGACCATATAAAACCCCCTCCTAAAACTGTGGTGTAATACAGTTTTCTGACAAAACATTGGCGAGCTCTCTCTGGTGAGTTCAGGTGTTAGGGTTACCAGGATTAAGAAGGAGAGTGAGAGTGTAGTAAATAGAGGAATACATACCGGTGTGAGTGCGAATGTGTGCCAGGAAGGCCATGGAGTTGCTGCTCTTGCACACCTTGCCACAGTATTTACACACGCTGCCCTGGTTCTCCTCACGCTCACGGTTGATCTGCTCCGTGTCCTCCAACACGTACTTGTTGACCTCCCTGAGTAGCTCCTCGTGTTTCTCCTTTATGTGAATGAACAGATCCTGCTCCGACTCAAAGCGGTCCGTGCATTTCACACACTTAAAGTTGGCGCCCCCTTCAGGTAGCTCTTCCACGCTGTTCTGCTCGTTGCGGAGGTGTGCAGCACTCGTCAGGTGCTGGTGCAGGTTGCTCTCAGTGTAGAACGACTTTCCGCACACCAAGCAGTGGAAGTGCTTGTCCTTGGTGGGATGCTTCATTGAGATGTGGACGTTGAGGCCACTGATGCCATCAGCCATGAAGCCACAGTCTTCACAGCGAATGCGTGAGTTGCTTCCTTTAGTCTCATCCCTCACTTTCTCTTCTTTACGTTTGAGCTTCTTGACATATGCAGAATTGGAGAACACAATGGCGGCGGGAACGGGTGTGCCTCCGGTCAAACATATCACAGCAGCCTGGCCTTCTAAATCCTGCAGTGATTGCTCCTGCTCGGCAAGGGCTTTCATAGATACAATGCAGGAATCAAAGGGAAGGGCTTTGGAGATCTGTGTATCTGATTGAGTATTTTCCTGTTTTACATCTGAAATGCTTGTTTCTGAATTTAATTGTTCATCTTCTGCCTGTTCAGCATCTTCTTCCTGATCCTCTTGCTGTGCAGATTGATCTGGTGCAGAATGAGGTTCTGTTGGAGCCTCTTGGGTTTCAGACGGTGCTGTAGGTTCAACTGTCGGGTTGGCTGGCTCACCACCACCAGATGATGCAACATCCTCTGCTTGCTTCTCATCTGGCCCACCGGGCACGCTGGCGACAGCATCCTCGGGCTCTGTGGTGACATTGGGTACAGTTGTATCCTGACTCTCCATAGCTGGGCTGTCATCATCAGATTCTGACTCCTCTGTCGGGCTAAGAGGATCAAGTTCAGGGTGCGAGTTTGCACCCACAAGCTCAATGACCTCCTGCAGCTTCAGTGGGACCGCCAAAGCTCTCTGCCCCTCGCTCCCTGCTGATTCCAGGTATTTCTGGCTTTTCTGTTTGTGCTTCTCTGTGTTAGCATGGCGAGACATTTCCCTGCTCGTTACAGCATAGTAGCTACATGCCAGACAGACAAACTCAAAGTCTTTGGTGTGCCTTCTCTTGATGTGAAGATTGAGGGAAGGGATGGACTGAGCTACGAAGTCACAATGGCTGCAGGCCATGGTGCTTTTAGTCTGGCTTGCGTCTGATTGACTTGGCTCTTCTTCACTGTTCTCTTTGGTGACCGTGTCGTCACGTTCCTGCTCTTGGTCTGCGGTCTCTGACACATTTGGTTCCTGGGCCTCTGCAGTTGTGGGTTCCTGCAGGGATTCACCTGCGTCATGGTTGACTGAGTTCTTATTTGCACACTCTTGAGCACGTCTGACATGTTTCTTGGTGAAACAGTGACGATCCATGTCTCCTTTGGTCACACAGCTGTAGTTGCACAGAGTGCAGCTGTAGCCGTACTCCTTGCTGTGTTTGCGGCGGACATGGACAGTGAGGTTGGTAGCGTTGGACACTACCAGGCCGCAGTATCCACAGGTAGTTGTGGACCCAAGCTTTGGTCTTCCTTTTTTCTTTTTGGGAGGTTCAAGCTCTGAATCTTCCTCCTCCTCCTCCAGCCCAGCTTTAGAAACTTCTGCTGCCTCTTGTGCTTCCTGATCTCCTTCTGTCTCAGCAGCTACCTCTTCACCCACAGCTACCTGAGCCGTATCATCTTTAAAACCAGCACTTTCTCTGTTTACTCTCTCCACATATTCTTCAGACGAGGAACCCTCTGAGCCGTTCTCCTCTTTCTGTTGTTGTAGGTGGCTATCCGAGGACAGGTGAACATCCATCCACCCAGAGGAGGCGGCAAAAAAGTTGCACAGCTTGCAGCGGTAGCACTCCTGGTCCAGGTGTTTGACTCGAGCGTGGCTCTCCAGCAATGCAGGACTGGGGACTCTAAAATCACAGAAGGTACATTTCAGCTGAAACCTGCTGAGTGTACGTTTTGCTGCCACTCGTGTCGGAGTGGCTTTCACAGTGCCGCTGGGATCCACAGCTTCCTCGTCTTTAACGGTGTTCTCATCGGTTTCAACTGAAAGATATTTTAAACACACTTTTAGTCCATCATTATAAACAAGTTGGTTCAAATTTTGTGTGAAACCATAACACTGAACAACAAACCTGAAAACAAATAAACTTAACATGCAATGTTTCAGACCTCTTCAAATGGATCAATACTCTAATGACACTTCACTCCTACAAATATCAATCAAACTAGTATTTTTAAAAGAGCATGGATCATTTTGAGACTAGGTTTTAACTTTGAGAGGAGAGTAGATTATACTCACATATGTAAGGGGTGTCTTTGGTGTGATATCTCTGGATGTGCACATCCAAAGGGGCCTTGTCTCTGAACTCTTGGCCACAGTAGTTGCAGGAATATATCACCTTAGGTTTCGGGGTTCTCTTGCTTAATCTCCTCTCTTGGGTAGGGGTCGTCTCCTCTTGATCAGCCTGCTGTTTATCATCAACAGTTTCCTTTTCAGCTAAGCTATTTGTGCTCATGTCATTTTCACTGGCTGCCAATTTCAACTCCTCTAAATCAGACTGCTGGTTTTGGTTCACCACAGCAGGACTTTCTGTTTCCATATCTACTTCCTGTTCAATTTCAGGTAGACTTGAATCACCTTTTTCTGCTGGCTTTGCAGCTTTATTGGTATTCTTTGAGTGCTTTCCATGTTTTCTTGCAAAGTGAATCTTCAATGATCTTGGACATTTGGCTGAGAAGCCACAGACAGTGCAGAGGCTAACTCCATCTTCAGGTACAGAGTCTGGCTGCAGCTCCTCAGTGAGTTCTTCCTCGGCTTCATCGTTCTTGGCAGTCTCACTGAGTGAATCTGTTTTAGTTTCCTCCATTTCCACATCATCTGGCTGCTCCTTCCCACTGCTGTCATTTTCAGGCACTTTGTCCTCTATGTCCTCCTTCCCTGATATCAATGTTTTATCCATGTCATATCCTGTTATATAACAATGAAGCTGATCTCTTTCATCAAAGCCAGAGTCCTGAAAGAAAAGAACACGCATTTGTTTTGCATCACTAAATGTTTGAAAACTATTCAAAGAAAATTCAGTAAACAGGTGAAGCACACTGGCAACAAATAGTGTAATTAGGTACAAACTTCAAAAACACCATCAATCCTTCAACATTACTATCTGACTAAACACAAGCAAATGACGCCATCTAGTGCCTCCAGACACAAACTGTCAACTCGAGCTTTGGCAGCATGAGCCGGCTGTTGCTGCTCATTGAATAAGAAGAGAAAAATCAAACATTTTCAATTGGGCACAGAGAGAAAATGTCAATTCTGTTTTTACATAACAAATTGCTTGTACCCGTGATTCTGCAGACCTAATGGCGCTGCCTCAGTTCAGGCAGAAAGAGCATGTTGAGTATAGCCCGTAATAAACATGTATCCATACATTTGATTATTTTTGTTTAGTTGTTTTTGAAATTTCTTAACAAAAGCTGGTTTCCCCATCAAACTGTGATCATTTAGCACATTTTCTAAAGAGAACAAACCTGTTGTCTCCAATCACAGGATCATATTCTGGTAAACAAGACAGAAGAAAAACAACAATAGGGTGGTCACTGTAATGAACTACACTACAAGGTGCCATGTTGACATTGCTCAGGTAAGTTAAGTCTGTTTCTCTGTTTGTAATGTGCATTTGAAAGTCTGGGGATAGGTGTTATCATCTTACAAGGAAATGGTGTAAATAAAATTAAGCATGTCTATTTATTTTTTTAAATATCTCACCAAGTGAAAGATCAAAAATCAAGAAACAAGAAAGCTTTATTGACAAGTGAGATTGCACACAAAAGGAATAAGGCATGGTGATTGGAACACCGGTACTTAACAACAAGAAAGGACAATAAATATAGAAAAAAAAAAACTAATCTATAAATTCTAAATAAAAATAAAAATACTATCTGTACAGACCCAACTCGGTTGAGGCAGATGGCTGTCTAACATGAGTCTGGTTCTGCTCGAGGTTTCTGCCTGTTAAAGGAAGTTTGTCCTCTCCGCTGTAACTAGCTAAATACTGTGAGGTGTAACGCTCATGGTGGATTAAGGTGGGGTCAGACTGAGTCTTATCCTGTCTTGGTGTTGGGTCTCTGTTCATAATTTGACATAGAGTGGTCTAGACCTGCTCTGTTTGTAAAAGAGTCTTGAGATAACGTTTGTTGTGATTTGGCGCTATACAAATAAAGATTGATTGATTGATTGGTTTATTGATTTATTGATTTATTGATTGATAGAAAGAAAAGTATAGAACCACTATTTTTGCACTGCTTTAAACTGTATTTTATCATAATTATTAGCTTACTTCTTTTAACTTAAGCTTATATTTTCTAGCTAGGTCTTTTTTATCAATTTTCTTCGTCTTGTGTGTATTTCCTATGTTTAACTGTTGTTATCGTTGCTAGGGTCTGAGAGAGAAACGCAATATGTCTGGTGCATACTGCAGTAAAGAAGACTCAGACTTTGAAGTACTTTTAAAGACATACATAGGTTAAATTAGAGTGCAGATTTTAGCAGATTAATATAATACTCTATGTTATGGATGAAGTTACAACATTGCACGTGGTTATTGAGGTATTGCACCAGAAATCAAAGTATTGCACATGTGTGTGTGTGATATATCACATGAGTCTTTGGTGATTTACAGTTTGAAAGATGGACATTGTGCATAAAGTTTCTTATAACAATTATATAATTGTAACTTTTGATCCTAATGTCTGCATCTTACATGTATCACTTTTTGGTTTGTCCTTCGAGATGTGGTGTAAAGTGAGTTCTCCACGTTGGGGAACCGCAAAGGTGTATCTCTATATTTTCCACGCAGGTGTAATGGTCCATTGTTCTGCTATTAGTATATTTGTAGTGATTGGAGGTGTGTGTAACATATCCATACTGTGTGATCTGGAGGATTGAGAGTCAGTAGAGCTCTTTATGTATAACTTCACTGAATGAGTTGAGTGTGCTCGATACCGCCATCCTCTGTAAACGCAGACTGGCTGCACGACAGGTTCAACACAAGCCGGATCATATTAATAACTCTTAGTTGTGTTAGTGGTTCGCTGACATTACTATTTAGTCCACGGGGGTGAGTGTTTTAATGTGACTTCTGAAGGGTCTTAATTTGTTTGGATTTCATGGATTCAGGTGAATACTCATTTTAAATCGCCTTATTTCTACAGAGAAGGGGAGAAGAGGGAAACAGCCTGTGTCTGCCTGAAGTATGTATCATGTAACAAGACTTTGTGCACAACATACAGTTATTTATACTGTCTTTCTAACATACCTGTTTGAATTTCAGGCAGTTTCACTTCTTAGCATAACACTAGCTTCAAAGTAATGTGAAGTTAGCCGAGGAGGCTACATGCTGCTCGTTTGAGCCTCCAACAGAAACACAGATCCTCGTGCTGCAGCGACAGACTCTCTGGATATACACTCTTACAGGCGTGAAACAGTCACTCATGAAAGAAGCAGATGAAGTTGCTGTGGAGACTGAACATCACAGTTGCTAGTAACATGCTAACTACCATCACACTACCCAACTGTACTTTGAGCTACTCAGAGCTCGTCCAATCAGCTCGCCACTTGAGACGTATCGCCCAATCACAGCAGGGCAGAGGCGGGACTATCTCTCTCCATGGCTTTGGTAAACGACGGCAGCACAGAGGCCCAAAAAGGAGGCTAACATCGACCTTCCGAAACAGTGCTATATATAACAGAAACAGTGCCTGAAAACCCCAAAGAGACTCATTTATCGTTTCAGTAAACCAACCTAGGTATATGGTTACCCGAGACAGTCCAAATACAACTGAGCTTACCTCCTGTTACACGACTCTTTCCACTGTCCGCGCTTTTTGCTGCTAGACACAAATGGCGTACCGTAGCATGAGCCATGCGTCACACGAGGAGGCGGGGCCGTTTACATCAGCTGGTTGGGTCACATGACGCGTTCAGCCTCCGTGGGAAATACAAAACTCACATATCATAACTAAAAACAAGGATACACTGGAAAAATGCCCCTCCAAAAACAAGAAAAAAAAATGTTCAAGGTACTTTTAACTTGAAATCAGCAACAAAAAAAATAGAATAGAACAAGTGAAAATTTGTTTGGTAAGATTTCTTAAAATAAGACATAATATTTAGAAAACTGTGATCTTAAAATTAGCAGGGAAAACTTATTTTAAGCAATATTTGACCAGTATTTTAAAGCTTAGTGTCTCAAAATAAGACAGGAATGCTAACAATTAGTATTTTTCAATCAAAAAAAAGATTTCTGCACTAATACATTTCATGTCAACGTCTTCATTTGAGATATATTCACCTTAATTTGAGTTGTATTATAGTGGAACTTCCTTTAAGACCATCTTGAACTTGAAATAAGATGACAAAGTTTAATTTGAGCATTTTGAGATATAATGTCTTCTCATAGTGAGCTGGATATACTAATATTCAATCATGTTGTTCTTTAGGATAAGACAGCTATGCTCTAAGGTAGGTGTTTCATTGTGTGCATGTAGTTTGAGGATGTATATTTTTATCTGATTTAGAAGAAACAGTGTCTGAAAACTGAAACCCACCCTTAAAAAAAACAACCTTTCTTTCTTTCTTTCTTTCTTTCTTTCTTTCTTTCTTTCTTTCTTTCTTTCTTTCTTTCTTTCTTTCTTTCTTTCTTTCTTTTATCAATGGAGCTTTTTTTCTGATGGATTCTCCAATTAAATGCATTGACTTAGAAGATTACCAGTCTTCTACAAATAAGATCTCAGCTTGAAAAATGTCTGAAATGTAAAATAAACCTTGTTTCTTCTAAATTACAACTCAAAACAAGATCATTTCAAGATCGTTTGACTTTTGCATTTTCTTAGATTAAGTCCCTCTATCTTGCTCAAATGTTACTTGTTAAGTAAATGTATCTTAAATCAAATGGGAGAAGACATTTTGACTAAAAATGAGAAAATTAGCTTGGTAAGATTTTGAGTTTTTGCAGTGTATGTACGGAAGAGGATTAGGGCAACCAGAGAAAAAAAAAAAGAATTTTCAAGAAAGAAAACTCGAAAATTGTGATTTCATAAAGTCATAAATCTTTGAAAAATCAAACTCAAAATTTCTGAGGTTATAAAGTCGTAGATTTTGTATTGTTTTTGTATTAATAAACCCTCTTTCATACTTACAGTAATGCATAAAACAATGATACTATAAGTATTTGTTTCTGTTTTGTTTAAAATTATTGATTTTTTTTAACTTAAAGTTTCATTATTTTAGACTAATTAGTATATAAATCATAGGTGAGTGGGATTGCTATCTACTAATTAAGGTCAATAAGGTTTTGAACATCTAAGAACACCATAATGTAGACACATCTCTTTATATTTTGCAATATAAGCATTATTATTGTCCGTGTGTGCTTCTGTGTAAATTTTGTATGTAACATAAGCTGTTGGCCTTTTATTGAAACTATTGAAATAATTTTCTGTAAAAAGATGACCCCACTTCTTTACCACTGTATCATAAATAGAAAGAAATACAACCACTTTTGTCCTGTAACATGTGGATGTTTCTTTGGTATCCCTCGAGCTATTCTTTTACCTTTCCAAGCTGTCACTAATACTTTATGGTAATATGAGAAGAAGGTTTTTCTTTAATTATTGTAGCCTATTAATTCAAGGTAGGTTCATCCTGTTGTCTGCACAGAGACAGTGCATATTTTTAAATGGTCAGCCTGTGATGAATCACCACTTCTATTTGACATCCTGCGTTAGAGACTGAAGATGGATTAATGCATGGGCATTAATTGATTAAGTAGTCTGACAGGTCAGGAGGTGATAAATGATACCTCCTGCAATGAATACACAGTTTACTTTGCAATAATTTTCTTTAATTCATCACAGTCAAAATTATATGACATGGATGGTTGGAAACACAGAGCCCCTCCTCCACCACCCCCAATTTTTCATTAGGATTCATCATTCATTTTTCTCCGTGAGTTGTCTATTAGAACTGGGGAGGCTGGCTTTAGTGGACACTGCTTCAGTCCCCGCTCTCTTTAATGGTGCACTTTATTTAAAGTGAATTGAACAGACCTGTTTCTGTTTATATCTGTTTTTCTTTTGATTTCAGTCAAACAACCATCACACAGGTCCCAGACCCATGGAGACAAAGGAGAAGGAAGGGAAATAAATTCAAACTTTACCTGCTTGATACTGTGCATTTCTTGGACAGCTGAAGTAAGACCCTATACACAACATCCCAATATTGTTCTACAGTTAAAATATAGTCTATTTGTCTCCAACATGTTCATTGAAGTCAGATTCACTTTGTTTTTTTTGTACAGTTATAAAAAGGTTCACTATTTACAATACAGAATTAAATAATGGTGTTAAATGCAAAGCATGCATAACATTTGAAATATATACATATCAACTTCAGATTTGAAGCACCACTTTTAATATTGTAACCTTTGGTAATTCATGAAAGTGGTCTTGATGTCCACAGTCTTAGCAGCAATAATTTGACCCCAAAGTAGCCACACTGTAACATGTCTATTTTAAAGTATGTGCATCATGTTCACAGACACGCTAATAGAGCTTCAATGTTTTCTCACAGCAGTATGCAGAATTCACAGACAGTTGCATTTCACTGGACAGGTAACTCATTGTTTTTAATAATCTGGCTTATTTGACTTGGGAATAAAGACTCATTGTCAGCAAAATGAATGAATGTCAGGGTTTTTCAAAAAGATCATGATAACACCAAGTAACGGTTCCATAGTTTGACGTTTTAAGAGCCTGTCCACCCGTGGTCCACTCACACAAGTGTTTTCAATTAGTGACCTAATTAGTCCTCTCCTCAGGACTCTGGCTGTGTCTGATTGGCCTATTTTATAGCAGACATTTTGACATGTCACAGCACTAAAAGCACAGGTGTTACTCATAACGTTAACAATAATCCCTTGTATGACAGTGTATTAGTGAGTCAGGACGGAGCCTGAACTTGAAGTGGCTCAGTAGAATTCAGCAATCACTCATTTTAAAACAAGGATAAAAAAGGCCTCTTGATATTTCTCTGACTTTCAGTTGTATTGACTCATTATGAGGCAACTTTATTTCACAGGCAGACCGAACGTGTCTCCTTCAGCTCAGTTCATATTCTTCTTGTATCAGTGTGTTCAAGCAACATTAAATAGCTCGTTGGAGATATAAGTTATAGAATATTATGTGACATTGAGGGGCAGAGTTGCTAAGAAATTCTGGTGCTCAAATTAGCTGTTGCAGTTTTCTAATTTACTGAGACAGTCACTCATTAAGCAGTGAATTACTGACCTACACCTGGTGCTTAACCTCCACATGAACTCTGCTGTTAAAAGAGCTCATAAGAGCTGCTCGGGGGTGTAGTTTCTCTGACTTCATCTATAACATTATTTTAAGAGAAGGTATTTCTGTTTTTTAATATCTTTACTCTGAGTGAAATTAACAAGCTGTCTTCAGAAGCCTGCACTGCAGTTAGATGAGAATGAATAGTGGTGGAAGGATTCATGACCACCAGGAGGAGCCAAATAAAGGGGCACAGCCGGAAATAGAGTCAGAGCGAGAGTCGGAGCTGGAGTCTGAGTGCAAAATTGGAATTGACGATATGAAAGGATACAAGAAAATAAGAAAAGGAAAAGAATAGTATGTCTAGTGATGGAGGCCAGTCAATTAGTGAACTTACTATTGGAATGATTGCTGAAATGTAAGGAAGTGTGGATAATTGGGAGTGTTTTAAGGACTGCAGGACAGGGAAAAGAGGAAACTTCATGCCTGCACTGCAAGGGGAATCAACTCACAGGATCTGGCCGTTGTAATAGAGGATGATAGAGGTTCACATAAATAAAACCAGAACTGTAAGAAGACTGTCGTATGCTGAGGCTGTTATAAGAATGGAGAGTACTGAGAAAGAGGTGACTGTGAATTTAGATGGGGAGTGATGAATGCCTGGGAAAGACCAAAACATCTGCATTGACGAAAACGTTTGCTGGCTCTCCTGGCCAGAAGGTTTCTGGACATTGTGGACATCACCGGGAAGAGTTTGACATCAAAATAAGGGAAGGACTTGGACAAACACAGACCCTGCTATCTGGATTTGAGAGCAGGCTATGGCCGTTTTCAAGAGGGCCTGCTATATACTACCTACTAATGTAGTAGGCAGTAGGTACTGCCTACTACATACTGCGTTTTAATTTAGTCTGTAGTCTGACTGTTCTGTTGGATCTGGTCTGCAGGATGCTGAGCCAGACGTCACTGGATTTCCGGTTTCAGAAAGTGGAAGTAAACAACGACCAAGCTGATAGAGAAACTGCTTCTTTAGCATCACTTATGATTTAAAAAGTTAAGAAATGGTTTATATGGAATTTAATAATTTTCACAGCACATAAAAACTGAGTTCCACCCCTGAAAATGGGAAACAGTACATGAGGCAGACTGGTCTGATGCATACTGTGAAATTTTCCCGAATCAGTAGACATCCAGGGAGTTTTTGCATACTGCAGATTTTGGCCAAATCAGTGCGTACTGCTAGTATAGTAGGCGGTTTGAAAACATCCTTAGACACCTATGGAAGAAATGCAAGATTAGTTAGCACCAATCTCTTTTCTGGTCTCAAACAGCCAGAAACTAACTGATAGTTTAAGATATCTACCCTCCTATCCTAAATATGGAGGAGAAAGCAGAATTAAGCATATCAATTCAATAGAAGTTAAATATAAAGACCAGATAAGTGAGCGTGTGGAGCTGTAGAAGAACCACTTCCAAGGAGGAAGTGAGGAGGCTGATGACCTAAGACAAGACAGACAAAATAATCTGTTGCCTGTAGAGAAGTAAAGCTGCTCCAACTACCTGAAGCTTCCTTAACTTTCTGCAGCTACCATAGCAGACGATAATATCACAGGAGACGCCTTCCAGTGAAGGTTTCGTCCATTAGGGGACAACCTACCACAGCTGTGTGTTCATGATCAGAGCAGTTCTTTAGGATCGTGCACACAGAGCATGAGGTTTGGATCAACGAGCAGACCCTCATTCTGCAAAAGAAGCCGCTCAGCCAGCTAAGGTCCACAGAGCTGCCAACAGGAGAACCAGACATGACACCTGCAGCAAAGACAACACAGAAGAAAGTTTGCTGGTTGTGAACAGAGTGCTCAAAGGTTTTCAAGTTGTAGGCAGTCCATGTTTGGTATAAGACCTACAAGAGTACAACTTTTCAGAGCTTGCTAGCAGGAAGCTAGAATGTTAACTGTGTGACTGGGTCGGCCGCACTCTGCAGTCTTGCCCAACTTTTTGTTGAGTGAAGCCAACTGCACAACCCTGTGGTTCAAAGCATGTTATACACTGCTAAAACAAGGGAGGAAACTGAAGGGATCAGATGTCTTCATGAACGAGCACCTAACCAAGCATAATGCCGATATTGCCAGAAGAGCACGCTACCTCAGGAAACAAAAGAAAATTCAGAACACTTGGACTTCAAACCGGAAAATATTCATCAAACTAAACGGAACACCTGAAGAAGCCAAAGTGATGATCATCAGAAATGTTGAGGATTGGATAAATACCAGTGATCAACAGGTACTGGACTAAAAGGTAACAATAACACACAATCATGACTCTTACTGACAGAACTCATTCAACCACATCTGGAGACAACATCCAAGTAGCTCAGAGGATTATTGAGCATGGTGATCTTGAACTGAACACATTTGAATACACTGATCATAACATACATGGTATGGAACATGACATAGATCCGGACAATAACTTCTTCTCTTCAATCAATAATCCTTGCTGCTACTGCACATCTGAACAGTACAGCATTAATACAGGTGGTAAATTATCAATTATCCACTTTAATAGCAGAAGCCTATGCAGACTTCAATACAATTAAGGAATATTTAATTGAATTTTCACAGCCATTTAGCATAGTTACTATATCTGAGACCTGGATTAATGAAGATAAAGGAATGGACTTTGAACTGGAAGGTTATGAATGTAGTTATATTAACTGAAAAAACAAAGCTGGAGGAGGAGTAACCATATATGTGGATACAACTCCGGATTATAAAGTGTTGGACAATATGTCTAATGCAACTGACAACATGCTTGAATGCATAACTATTGAAATTCAAAAAGAAAAAAGTAAAAATGTCATTGTTAGCTGTGTATATAGAACCCCAGGTTCTAGTATTGCATTCTTCAAGGACTGGATGGAAGAGATGTTCTCAAAAATGAGTCATAAAACAATTTTTGCCTGTGGAGATTTTAATATTGACCTGTTAAATCCTGATAAACACAGAATGATGGATGAATTTATCAATAAAATATTTAGTACTAGCCTGTATCCAAAAATTAACCAGACCCACCCAGCAGAATAACATCCCACTGTGCCACTTTAATAGATAACACATTCACTCGTCACATTGACAGCAGTACAGAAAGTGGGTTACTTATCAATGATATCAGTGACCACTTACCAGTGTTTACAGTTCATGACCTCAACTACAAGAATCATCATGCTAATAAGAAAACAGAATATAGACAGCTGAGGTCTGATGAATCAATAACTGCACTAAAGAATGACTTCATTACATAAAACTGGGATACCATCTACGAGGACAACAATGTTGATAGTACATATGGAACTTTCTTAAAAACATTTCAATCATTATATGATAAAAACTGTCCTTTGAAAATATATAACAGAAAACTGAAGCATACCAATCACAATCACAAAAGGATGACAAAATGTCAGCAAACAGAAAAATACACTTTACAGAAACTTTATAAAACAGAGAACTAAAGAAGCAGAAAATAGATATAAACTATATAAAAATAAGTTAACTAATGTTATAAGAGCTAGCAAAAAAGAATATTCTAAAAAAATAATAGATGATAATAAGAATAATGTTAAATGAATATGGAACATACTAAACAGTATTATAAAAAAATGGTACTAAACAAATAAGTTAACCTGAGTGTTTTGTGGATAAGGATGATAAAAGTTAGAATATGAATGATGTTGTTAATAGCATTAAAGGTGACATATCATGCAAAATTGACTTTTTAATGGTTCTTTACCTGAAATATGTTTCCCTGGCATGTCTACAAACCCCCCGAGAATGAAAAAAATCCATTCTGCCCCTGTTCTGATTTCTCCACCTTTCTGTAAATGTGTGTGAAACCAGCCGTTTCAGACTTCAGTGTTTTTGTTACGTCACAACAATATCCGGTCTGTCACGGAGTCAGAGCTCGGAGCTTGTTCAGCCCATAGACTGTATAAAATACAACTCAACCCCTCCTCCGTTTTTCATTAGGAGCTTAGGAGGGAGGCATGCTAGTTGTAGGCTGTCTTAATAAACACAAAGGTTGGTTTTACTCCCCACGTCTGCAGATTTGAAGATCTAGTGGATGAGTTTTATTTTTCATGGATAAGTGCTAGCGCTAGTTAGCATAGCCACATAGCTACATATTCATAGCTGTAGCTGTGTACCAAGACACACGTTGACATACTGACAAATAAAACAACAAGAAACACTAAATCTGTGACCAATGGTTCAGAAAGTTCCTGCTGCAGGCGCCTCTCTGTCAGGATCATATTTGGATCAGATTCAGAGGGTTGAAGTAAAGCGGGTCTGTGAGCAGTTGTGTATATTCAGCCAACATGTAAACATTAGATCAACGTGCTGGAGAGCCGAGGACACATCCACTTCCTGATGGGCCTGGTCAGAGAGCTCATTCTCATTTAAAGGCACAGACACAGAAACAGACTGTTCTGAGCAAGCGGCAAACTCCGGTCTCAAACGATGAAGCCAATGCGGAAGTGATATAAACTGCAATACATCGAAAATCCGCTTGAGGCTGGCTGCAGAAACACCGGAAACCACATAGATATGAATGGGAAAAAGACGATCTTTGCAGCATTAATAAACATGTTTACAGCCTGGTTCAAAAAACGTCTTGGCCCTACAACGCTAATCTCTCTAATGGCACACACTGTACAGGGGGTGAATTTTTTTCTAACGTGACGGTTAAGAAGATATTAAGATTATGAGTTTTGCCCAAATAAGGACATGACTGACGTGACTCCCGGTCGGGAACACACAGCCATTGGCTAAGAGACTCACACTACATCACACTCTGCCTAGTTGAGTTCCGCATTACCAATATGGCTGCTGCCGTCGATTTGCTTCAAAACAGCACTCAGGAACAGATGGGTGACGTCACGGATACTACGTCCATATTTTATACAGTCTATGGTTCTGAGCAAGGCTGAAAAAGAGGGGTTTACAGGCAGACCAAAATCTGATTTCAAAGTGTTTTTTTGAGCATAAACTTTGAAGACATGTTTTGGGGACCTCTTAGACCAGTGGTTTTCAACCACTGTGCCGTGGCACACTAGTGTGCCGTGACAGATCGTCAGGTGTGCCGTGGGACATTATCAAATTTCACTTAATTAGTCCAAAAAAATATTATTCATATACTGCAAATAATTTGCCATGTAGTGTGTCTGTCCCTGCAGTGAAGTGATTGGTGGAGTAATTAAATACTTGTCCATATACTGACCTGCACAATCGCCCATTGGTTGGCAATAAAGTACACTTATGACCTTGTTCATTTAAGACAATAGAATTAATGATACACGCGAGAGGTGTGTGTGACAAGACGTAGGCGTACAACAGCGATGGATAAATATTCAAAAAGGAAAAATGAAAACTCCAAACTGGGCCCTGGACAAAATTGTAACCAGGATGAAGAGCATAATATGGGTGGTCTAAAAGGCAACTTTATGAGAAAAATGACAGCAGTGACTGCAAGAGCTCTCAAAGCTAGCTACTTAGTAGCTGAACTCATAGCCAAATCGAAAAAAGCCACAAATTGTTGCAGACATTAATACCTGCAAAAGCTATTGTAAATAAGATGCTTTGCCCTGACACAGTTAAAGAAGTAGGCAAAGTCCCTCTCTCAGATAAATAGATTAATAAATTGAGAGACTAAATGTGTCATTTTGAAAACCTTTTCGTTGGTGGTGTGTCTCAGGATTTTTTTTTATGTATGAATTGTGCCTTGGCTCAAAAAAGGTTGAAAAACACTGTCTTAGACCAATATATTTTGATGGAAAAGAGCAGAATATGTCACCTTTAATAAATTCTTTGTAAGTATTGGACATGAACTGGCAGACAAAATCCCCGATCCCGGGACATCCAGTAAAAGGAATGATAGATTAATTTTTAAAAATCATTACTCTATGTTTCTTACAGCAGTGGATGAGAAAGAAATTTTGGATATTGTTAAAAAATGTAAAAGCAAAACATCCACTGATTGTAATGACATTGACATGAGTATTGTGAAACAGGTAATCGAAGGGATTTCTAAACCATTAACATACATTTGTAACTTATCATTCCAAACCTGTACATTTCCAAACAAAATTAAATTAGCAAAAGTCATTCCTATGTACAAGACTGGGAACACCATTTCACAAACTACAGGCCTGTCTCCTTACTACCACAATTCTCCAAAATTCTCAAAAAACTCTTTAACAACAGATTGGACAGCTTCCTAGACAAACACAAACGCCTTCTGACAGTCAGTATGGTTTCAGAGCTAACAGATCAACATCACAAGCACTATTAGAATCACACATCAGAAGAAATAACAAACTCAATAGATTATAAACAGTATGCAGTTGGAAAATTCATTGACCTTAAAAAAGCATTTGATACAATAAACCACAACATATTAATCAACAAACTGGAAGTATGGGATCAGGGGGGGTAGTACTGGATTGGGTAAGGAGCTATTTAAGTGACAGAAAACAGTTTGTGAATTTGGGTGATTTTTGTTTCTTGTCTTTAAATGTCACTTGGGGTGTCCCCCAGGGGTCAGTGTTGGGCCCTAAACTGTTTATATTGTATATTAATGACATTTGTAAAGTATCACATGTAATGAAATTAATATTATTTGCTGATGATACAAATATTTTCTGCTCTGTAGAGAACCCACAAACATTGCTGAGGACCATCAACTCAGAAATGAGTAAGATAAAAACATGGTTTGATAAAAATAAATTGTCACTAAACTTAAACAAAACTAAAATAATGTATTCCGGTTACTGGAAAAGAAACACTCAAGTGCAGTTAGAGATAGATGGGGTGGGGATTGAGAAAGTCCATGAAAACAAATTTCTGGGGATTACAATAGATGATAAATGAAGCTGGAAATCTCACATTAAGCATGTACAGGACAAAATATCAAGAAGTATTTCAGTACTGAACAAAACTAAAGAGGTTCTGGATCCCAGATCACTCCGCACTGTGTACTGTTCTCTGGTCTTACCATAGTTAAGTTACTGCGCTGAGGTTTGGGGCAACACTTGCAAATGTTCACTGCAATCAATATCTATACTTCAAAAACAAGCAATAAGAATTATTCATAATATCAAATACCTGGATCACACTAACCCACTATTCTTTCAGTCAAAACTTCTACCATTTTCTGATCTTGTGGAATATCAAACAGCAATAATCCTGTTTAAGGCAAAGCACAATTTACTACCAGGAAATATTCAAAAGCTGTTCAGGGAGCAAGACGAGGGTTATAATTTGAGAGAAATTTTTAATTAAAAAAAAATGTCAGTGCGAACAACCATCAGAAGCTTTTCCATTTCAATCTGTGGAGTAAAACTATGGAACAGTCTGAGGGCGGAGACGGAGTCCTGAGGAAATGCTACATTCAAATTCATGCTAGTTTTCTGTGACTACCAACCTTAGCTTTAAGTCCCTGGGGATACTGTATGAAACAACAGCACACTTTTTTTGTGTGTTTTACATTAATTCCTCTCAGCACTTTGTAAGTAGTTTTTTATTCCGTTTTTATTAGAAATTATGATGGAAAAAAAGCATTATTGTTTATGGAAAGTTATAATTAATGTGTTTTGCGTAAAAAATAGAATGGTGTAAATAATTGTGTCTGCTGCATCTGTGTGCCGCCATAGAAAGGTCTACATTTTAAATTATTGGGGAAAAAAATCTGCAGAGAATAATCCTGAAGCCTCAAACCACCAGTCAGTGAGATCAAGGCTAAAATCTGGCAAATAGCAGACACTTGTAATTTGCAAATCTGGCAGTATGTATACTGCCTTATACATACTGCGTTTGAATTCAGTATGTAGTCTGACTGTTCTGTTGGATCTGGTCTGCAGGATGCTGGGTCAGACACTGTTGGATTTCCGGTTTCAGAAAGCGGAAGTAAACAACGACCAAGCTGATAGATAAACTTCTTTATCTAAAGCTTCTTTAGCATCACTTATGATTTAAAAAGTTAAGAAGTGGTTTATATGGAATTTAATAATTGTCACAGCACCTAAAAACTGAGTTCCCCCATCAAAAAAGAAGAAAAAAAGAAAAAGTGGAACAAGCACAGTGCATTGTGGGATACAGTGCATGAGGGAGACTGGTCCGATGCATACTGTGAAATTTTCCCGAATCAGTGTGACATCTAGGGAGTTTTGGCATACTGCAGATTTAGCTGTTTACTGTCAAATCAGTACGTACTGCTAGTTGGCGGTTTCGAAAACAGCCTGACTCTGAGTTTTGTATATGCATAGGTTTCATTTGAGGAAAGACCAACCTCCCCCCACCAGAGGGGGCAATTGGCACACGTTTGACACTTCAGCAGTCTCCTAATACGGCTGCACAGTGTGTTTGTAGGTGCTGCCATGGCAACCGTCTGAGACACAGCTTGCAAAAAAAACAGTTTGCTGGAGGAGACTCCTGCCAGAGAGTGATAATGCTATAATAGTGTTTCAGGGAAGAAAGAGAGAACTCACAGAAACACATTTAGAGAACAGTTATACAGAGTAAGCAGCTGTCTGTCTAAATTTACAGTTTAAATAGATTCTTTTTACAGGACCAGTCCCATGTTGAGTCCCAGTTTTAGTTATCCTACCACATAAAAAGCCTGTCTCTGTCATAAAGGACTGAAATATATCCCTCTTGTTTTGTGAGCGCTTTATGTGTGGAAAATATCCACACAACAAGCTGTGGATGCACATAAACCTTATATTGCTGCTTCACCCATGAATAAAACAAACTTCTCTAATGGGTGAGTTGTGACTCATTCACTTCTCCACTTTGCAGAGTTCAAGAAACCAAAAGCCACGTTAGTAACCATGACAACTGAGTTCTGCACCCTTCAGGTTAAATCTCTTGAAGTGGCTCACAGTGACTTTGCAGTGAGCACGACTCCACACCGATAAGCCAGCTGCTGCTCTGGTACAGATCTGACAACACACAATCAACATCTGCAACATCTTAGTATTAGTGTTTACAGCATGGAGTTTATGAGTATCTGCTCCCAATCACAAGACGCAGTAGTGTGCGATAGATGGACTGTTAGATATCTCAGGGCTGCAGCACCAGGACTCCTTCTCTCCTGTTTACAAGAAGAAGCCTTGTAAAAACCTTGTGTCCTTGCATAAAAGAGTTGAAATGTGTGTGTGACTCTTCTACACCAAACCTGATGTTGCAAAATGTCCCTGTGACAAACTCTTGAAATAAGACTGAAGACTTATTTAGATTGATGACTAAAGACTGCTTTGATTCATTCACAATAAACCTACTGCTACTTCTCATTTCAATTCTGTGAAGCTCCAAATGTGGTCCAGTGTCATTGTTAAGACTGATTTATACTTCTGCATCGCCCCTATGCAGCAGGAGCTGATGCGGACATGAGCACCACATACAGACATGATTACATGAAGAATAGAGAGGAGGAGATGAAATACACGGCCGATGAGCGGGGATCCCGGAAGTGCTGTAAATGCGGGGAATACAAGCCCCCGAGTGGACCAATCACAGGGCTTGCGGTCTGCATTGATTCTATGCTTAGTTACATTTTAGGCTGATTTATTCTTCTGCGTTGAATCGACGGCATAGCCTATGCCGAAGGTCTACATAGCTCCGGTACCTACGCAGAGGCCTACACACGTAGCTGACGTGCACCTCCTCCAAAATGTAACTACGGGAGAATCAACGCGGACCGCAAGCCCTGTGATTGGTCCACTCGGCAGCATTGTATTTCCCGCATTTACAGCATTTCATCTCCTCCTCTCTATTCTTCATGTAATCATGTCTGTATGATGATAAACAGCAACATGTATCAGCTGTAGATTAACAGAACACGCTCTGAATCTCTGTGGAAAAGGAAACAGAGATCAGCGGGGCGGAAGCAGGGGACCGGCTGTCAGAGAGACCACACTGCCCTCAAGCTTTTCAGCAGGGAATTGCTGCGCGACACGGACACATCGACGCACAAGTATGTGGTGCTCATGTCCGCGTCAGCCCCTGCTGTGTTGGGGAGAAGCAGAAATATAAATCAGCCTTTTGGAGGAGGTGCACATCAGCTATGTGCGTAGGCCTCTGCTTAGGTACAGGAGCGACGCTGACCTCTGGCGCAGGGTATGCCTTTGATTCAATGCAGAAGTATAAATCAGCCTTGACAATGACACCGGACCACATTTGGAGTTAGCTTCACAGAATTGAAATAAGAAGTAGCAGTAGGTTTAATATTGTGAATGAATCAAAGCAGTCATAAGTCATCAATCTAAATAAGCCATCAGCCTTAGTCTGCTTATTGGCAAGGGTAGGATCATAGACTGAATAAAACCATGGACAAGACAACAACTATCAAGTGAAGCCAACATATTTAGAGCTTTCTGTACTTACTGGCTGCAGCATAAATCACACAGCCTTCCTCATTCATGTTAAAGATGGAATATGGGTCCAACTGTAAAAATATAATCTACATCATTTTTTTCCAACATGGTCTCTCTCTGTCATTAGTTAGTTCTTATCATGCTGATGTATGTTTTTGAGGAGTTTGGTTTGAATCAGTTATTTGATGTTTTAAAGATGATTGACTGACAGCTCCTGGGCTCCTGCAGAGTTCTTTACCGGATTATCAGAGTAGAGGAGGAACAGTGAGAGAC
Source organism: Notolabrus celidotus (assembly GCF_009762535.1). Taxonomy (NCBI): domain Eukaryota; kingdom Metazoa; phylum Chordata; class Actinopteri; order Labriformes; family Labridae; genus Notolabrus; species Notolabrus celidotus. Next base: position 35,039,505 of record NC_048283.1, read on the forward strand.
AAGGGAAAAAACATGAACACACAAACAAGAGTCATTGAGCTTTACATGCCTGTCTGCTTCAGATCAACTCAAGAACCTGGTCTGCTTTGGACTGTACCCACCTGAGGGGTCTTTGATGTTTGATCAATAAGATGGTGTGTGCTGGTTAGACTAAGAGGTGTGTGTCTTTGTATTTTGGCTTAATTTCCTGTTTTATTTTGTCATTCTTACCTTGTGTGTTTCATGTCTTATGTTCTTGTCTTTTGCAGTCATTAGTTTGAGTCTTTTTTTTATAGTATTCTTCAGTTGTAGTTTCTTGCATTATTTTGTGAGCCAGCACCCTCCCTTCTGTGTTTCCTGTTTTAATTTTTGTAGTATTGTCCTAATGTGTGCAGACTAGCTTTACTTCCTGTGTCTTACCCTTCAGTTTGATTGCTTCCAATTAGTTTCACCTATGTCTCATTGTCACACCTGTTTGATTGCCCTGTGTGTCGTTCATTGAGTCTTTCCAGTGTTTTCTCCTCGTGTCGTTCCTCCTCATTCTGTTGTTTCTGTGATCTTCAGTTGGATATTTTTGAATCTAATTCTCAGAAGTATTAGTAAAACCTTCTGTTAAGCTTGAAACTTTAGTTATTAAATAGTTTTTTGTTATCTGCACGTGGGTCCTCCTCCTTTTTTTTTATACACGTGACACCAGTACAATAAATAAACAGACAAACAAACAAACAAATAGATAAATTAATATTTGGTATCAATAGCCTCCATCTTTTTTTTTAATACAAACTGCATCTGGGCTAAACATTTCTAACGCCTTTTTATTTGATATTTGATTTCATTCTGAATACTTAGGGATGTGGTTGGTTTTATGCTTCCTCTAGGTAACATCATGAGGAAGCACTCTATTAATTTTCATTGTTATGCTGATGACACTCAGCTCTATTTATCAGTGAAGCCAGAAGAAACAAATCAGTTATCTAAATTAGTAGCTTGTCTAAAAGACATAAAAACCTGGATGACCAGAAATTTCTTACTGCTAAACTCAGAAAAAACTGAAGTGATTGTTATCGGCCCCAAACACCTCAGAGAGACTTTTTCTAATAATATAAGTACCTTAGACGGCATTAGTCTGGCATCCAGCACCTCGGCTAGGAATCTAGGAGTCCTATTTGATCAAGATTTATCCTTCAATTCCCAAATTCAGCAAATCTCAAGGTCAGCCTATTTTCACTTGCGCAATATTTCTAAAATTAGACACTTCCTGTCTCAGAGCGACGCAGAAAAACTAGTCCATGCATTTGTTACCTCCAGGTTAGATTACTGTAACTCCCTCTTATCAGGCTGCCCCAATAAGTCTCTAAAGATTCTTCAGCTAGTTCAAAACGCTGCAGCTCGAGTATTGACTAGAACTAGGAAGAGGGAGCACATCTCTCCAGTGCTAGCTTCTCTACACTGACTCCCCATAAAATGTAGAATAGAATTTAAAATCCTTCTTTTAACCTACAAAGCCCTTAAAAATCAGACACCCTCATATCTTAAAGAGCTCATAGTGCCCTATTACCCCTCTAGAACTCTACGCTCCCAACATGCAGGCCTGCAAGTTGTACCTAAAATCTCTAAAAGTAGTGTGGGAGGTAGAACCTTCAGTTATCAGGCCCCTCTCCTTTGGAATCATCTACCAGTCAGGGTCCGGGAGGCAGACACCCTCTCCACTTTTAAGAGTAGACTTAAAACTTTCCTTTTTGATAAAGCTTATAGTTAGAGCTGGATCAGGCTTGGACCAGCTTTTGTCATGCTGCTATAGGCCTAGACTGCCGGGGGAACTGGCACACTGACACACTGGGATCCTAGCTCACCCTCTTCCCCCCAACCCCTTCATCACTTACTTTAACTCTGCCTGTCCCATTAAAGTTACTAACCATAGACCTTTCTGGAGTCCCTGAGCTCCATTGTCTCGTAGATTCCTCTGAGCTGCCGTAGACGTCCTCCTGCTGCGGACGATCTGGACTCCAGCGGCAACAGCTTCTACGACTCGTCTCATCACTATCACCTCTCTCTCTTACTCCCCTCTATCTGTCTTTCCAGACCCAACTCAGTCGAGGCATGATGTCTGTCTAACATGAGTCTGGTTCTGCTCGAGGTTTCTGCCTGTTAAAAGGAAGTTTTTCCTCTCCACTGTAACTAGCTAAACACTGCGATGTGCAATGCTCATGATGGATTAAGGTGGGGTCAGACTGAGTCTTACCCTGTCTTGGTGTTGGGTCTCTGTTCATAATTTGACATAGAGTGGTCTAGACCTGCTCTGTTTGTAAAAGCGTCTTGAGATAACGTTTGTTGTGATTTGGCGCTCTACAAATAAAGATTGATTGATTGATTGATTGATGTAATTTAGTTGTTTACCAGGTGCAGTTCCACTTCAACTCCTCCTCTTTCCCCGTTTCCAGAGTAGCTTGGAGTTAGTTGGAGTCAGCATTTCCAATATGGTAACCACCATGTTTAGGCTTCATCACACCTCTACGGACTACGTCCATGTTTGGTACAGTCTGGGTGTAAAATGCATTAATGCAGAATATTGGGGTGTAGTTGTTTTGCCACTTAGCTGGCACTAGAGGTTGTAATGTGTCTGTGGAAACATCAAAACCAGCAGGATTCACCTCTTTTGCACCCATAACGCTGTGTCAAATCCCACATTTGGACAACAGTGTTAGGTCATAGGCTTCCATGTAAAAGTACTGAGGGGATGGAAAGGCATAGCTTGGTCATCATTGTGTGAAAAGAGCTATTGTGTGTACTCCTGTGGGGAGATAAAGCTATAGGTTACAACAGTGATTGTCAAGTCTATTGTTAATATATGAAGCATTTTAACTGTTCATGTAGAAATAGGACTTGGTGGCAGGGGAAATCCAACCACACAGCAGCTTGAAGCCTCAGCAGCCCCATGGGGAACAACTCTACACACTCAGCCTTTTCCCACCCTCCTTCATACACTGTGCAGAGGATGGTTCCCACTCTCAGAAAACTATGTTTTCTTCCGTTTTGACATCTGTGTGCTTGTCTGTGTGTGCACGCTTCAGTTTTCCTTCATTATTGTACCAGCAGCTGTCGAAGACCATGAGGTAACAGCAGCCCCAAATGCATCACCTCACTAAGTAAACACACGGCCATGTTTAAAAGGTGAGAGCAGGGTGCAGTGATGTTTGGGTTTATTTTGAGGGTTTCAGGGACACACACTGTGGAAAATGTTCCTCATTTGTTTAGTCTCAAAGAGAAACTTCACAATGTGGAGGACATCAGTGACCCAAAACCTTCATAGTCTCACAGCACACAAGTCTTTCAGAGAACACAGCTTATGCTTTTCTGTTTAAAACTAATTATCATAAACTTGTTGTTTGTGAGTTCTTAGCTGGATTTTACTCTGTTTAAATCTTATTTTCTCTGTACTTTCAGGTCTAATGAGGGATGCACCAACATATCAGCTTAGTGTTGTATCGGCCAATATCAGCACTGTTGATGTCTGTGAAGGTTCTCATCCAGGTCATGGTAATTCAAAGCTTGATCCGAAAAAAGGCAACAGGACTTAGAAGAAATTCTTGAAGATGTTTCACCTCTCCTCTGAAAGTCCTCTTCAGTTTTCTCCAGTCTGGTCAGAACTGAGGAAGCCTTTCTGAGGAGAGGTGAAACATCTTCAAGAATTGCTACCAAGTCCAGTTGCCTTTTCGGCAGTGGCGGCTGGCCAACAGAGAGGGCTAGGGCGTCTCCCCACCACCCACCACATTACCTTCAATAAGACATAAAAAAAATGTAATTAAAATGAAATAATAAAATAATATTCTGAACGATATATATATATATTTTTATTAATATGAGCAAGATAAATATGATATAGTTAATGATGAGTAAAGCTGTTTCCTTCATCTGTGTTGTCTGATTGGTGTCGTGTTTTCACCCTGGGCACAGAAATCTTTGTCCATAGACTCTGGTTACAAGTTGTACACACACAGTAGCTCCTCTTCAATACAAGAGATAGGACCATGTGGGCGCACCTTCCCTGCGCCCAGAGCTGAATGCAGCTGGATTTACATACCGTAACCCTCCCGCCATGGGGCCGACCACGTCACAGCCGTCTGTCATAAAGTGCGGCTGATCGACAGGTAGAGCCGGTCAAGCTGCAGGAGTTGAAGCCGATCGGACAGAGATGCAGAATGGAGAAAGAGAAATGAAATCATTCAGTGAAATCATTTCAGACATCACCTTTAGAGAGGAGAACGTACCAGGAGAAGCTCCACGTGAAAGAGTGCGGACCTGATCAGCCCAACATCACCATTAATCAGCAGTCCAAATACACTGGTGTGATACCTTAGTACATGTTTGCTTGCTTTTTGGTATAGTCTATTTTGGAGTTATAGCCCCCCCCCCCCCAGAGAAAACTCCACCAGCCGCCACTGCTTTTTGGATCAAGCTTTGAGGCACTGTTGATGGATATCCGTCAGTTAGCAAATCATTTGGCATCCACCAGTTGTGAGAGTTGTTATAGTTTGTTGTGTCACATAATTGCACGCAAAAAAAAGCCTCATGTTTTAGCCAATTGTAAATGTCTGCCATATAAAAAAACAAAAAGCACTTTCCTGCTGTTAACTGGTCAGTTATTTAACCACCAATCCCAAGTTTTGTGCCCTCCCAATAAATTGAGATATCCTCCATAAACGGTACACTATATGTGCTGTAACTCCTCTTTGTGAACTGATTTCTTTTTTTTTTTTTTTTTTCTTTTCTTTTTCTTTTTTTTTTTTCTCTTGTCTGCATATATATTTCTGGTTTGTGTCATGTTTGTCACAAACTGTCAAATATTAATGCAATTTATTCTTGCAGCAAAAGAAAAGAAAGAAAACCTTTTTCTTCTGTGCTTGTGACTGTGTGCATGAGACCATCACCATCCCTCTTAGAACTCTGGCCTATCTTTTATTGGCAGCTAATATCATGTTCTGTAAAAGAGGGCGTGCACACCTAGGTGGACCAAAAAAAATAAAAAATAAGAGAAAGTGAAAGAAAGATTACATAAGGATATACAAAGGGACAGGGAGAGAGAAGGAGAGAGAGACCTAACACACTTAGATGGAGAGGGACCATCTCACCATGATGCCAAAAAAAAAAAAAAAAATCTGTGTGGTGATACTAATGATTAAGCAACCCTTAGTGTCCACAATCATTACTGAAGCTTGGGTCGCAGAGGGTTGCCGCCGTGCTGTGTTCTATTTGTGTAACAAGACCACCACTGGTGCAGATGAAACCACTTGGGTCAGATCAGCCGAGCGGTACGGCTCGGCACCCGGGCCGCGAGAACAGTCAGACCGAAGGACCGAACCCGCCGCGGGAGACCCAGGCCAGGGGACAAGCCAAGGACCCAGACCGGAAGCAAACAGGTACCGCCGGAGCACCCAGGGCGACCCCCAGGTCACCCAGTAGGAGGAAAGGGGGGCGAGGGGGGAGAGATCCCGCAGCCCCCCCAAGGGACACCCCCACAACACCGCCCCCACAGCCCCCCAAGACGGAGCCAAAGGAGCCACCAGGGCCGAGGGGGCCCAGCACCAGGAGCAGACAGCCAGGCAGACGGGCAGGACCAGGACCAGAGCCCGCCAACCGGCGCGCCTGAGCGGGGGGAGGGCGGAGGCGGCAGGGCCAATCCCCCCCGCCCCCCCCAGACAGCCCGACCACTCCCCCCCAGCCACGCCCCCCACCCACACCCTGCGACTGATGGACCAGGCCGCGGGGGCATGGAGGGACACCCCAATGGCTGCCGTAGTAACACCCCCCCAGCTGCGCGAGGGAACCCCAGGGAAACCCGGCCCCGAGGGCAGCCGCGGACCAGGCCCCCACAGGGGAGGGGGCAGCAGGGGGACGGAGGGGTGAACTGATTTCATATGTGTGATGAAGTTGTCTCTAGCGTCGCCTTTGCTACTCAGAACTGATAACCATTGCGACAGGGGTTTTGGACCAGCCAGAATCCAGTGTTTAACCCAGCCTGGTGATAAGTCAGGAAAGCTAAGTACTAACAAAAGATGGTACCTGGTTTAATTTAAGCGCTCATTGAAAACCTTTACAATGAAACATTTTAAAAAACAGGGACAAACGCTGTTTCAATAGCGTAAAGTTATCTTAAACTACCAAGTTAACACAAAGTTATTCAGCTGACAGCTACCCCAATTCAGTGGTTTTGTACATCAAAAATACATATTTAGAATGAATCAGTCGTGTCACAGATGATCTTGTCTGTATCAGTGTTATTTTCAGTCTGTTTTGTTTCCAGCTAAAAACTTCTCACTGTAGCTTTAATATGATCCTAATCCTCTGCTGTAGTATCAGCCCAACACTTCCTCCATCACATAGTTTTATACTTTGTTTTTGTCTCCTCCTCTCCACCCTGTACCTTCATCTGTAGTAAACCTGATGTGTAGAAGCATTCCTTTAGACTAGCTTGACTAATCCCTGTTGCTCTGTTTTCTGACATTTTCCTTAACAGATCTGGGCCAGATCAGGGCTAATAGACAGATCAGGTTTCTGCTGCATCTAAATGAAGCTGCTTTTCTATCTGAGGTTAAAGAAGTGTGTGGGATTACAGTTAAATTGGACTAAATGGAAGGGAGGCTGATGTGTTGTCCAAGAGCTACTATGACTACTACCCCTGAAAGTACAATGGCTTATTTTTACTTCAGCAGAAAACAGTCATAATGAAAACATGGAAGAAACTGCTCACTGAGGCATCAGAAAGGAACAAATATTAAGGTTTTGCTTTGTGCTATTTGTTCACTGGGAGTGTCTGAGTAGAATCAGTCTTGATGATGATTTCATGAGGGGGAGCTCCTTGGTTTTCTGGCACTAAACACGACAACACATGCAAACCGCACAGCTGCGGGACGCTTTTTCTCTGGGGTCTTACTTTCTGGCTCTCTCACACCCCAGACGCCCCCATCCCTCCCTTCCTAACCTCTCCATCCTTTCCTAGAAACATGACCTCACACTATATAGGGCAGAGTCAGAGGTATTACCTGGGGAGTGTGTTAGTGTGTGTGTGAGAGCTCTTTATCTCTGTTTTTAAGTGAGTAACGGAGAAAAAAACTTTTCTTTCTGTGTAAATGGGCCATTTAAACAGCTCTGGGTGGAGCACAGAAGACTTTATCCCTGTCACTTTTTTCCACCCTGGATTCAGTTAACTTCTCCTGCTACTTGCAAGACCACAAAAACATGTTGAGACAAAATAGTTTGCAGGGTAGGATCAGTCTTTCCTGAATCTATTTCTAGTATTCCATGTGTTGAATTTATCTTGTAATTTATTTTCTACTTTTTCTAATGTTTATATTCATGGTTGGGGACACAAAACTTGTCTTAGGATGACGTTTAGCTTTCGCCGTGATAAAACATAACACTACCATTGTGCTTTTGAACATTTCACTTTAAAGCACTCTCAGATGGCTCAGTTGATACATTAAAAAGTAAAACGCAATTTGTGTCAAACACAATTCAAAAATCATCAATGTACTTCGAGTCTGAGCATCCACCTTCGAGCTGAGCATACAGGTCCAGCAAATCAGACTGATGTCAGGGCGGAAACTGCATTTCAAAAGTCAGCAGAGCACTATTTTGAGTTTGTAAATGATCTGTGTGCAACAGACCTGTGATACGAATGGAAGGGATATTCTCAGGTTGTCATTTTGTGACCATAGACTGTATAATTACTGGACGTAGTATCCGTGACATCAACCATCTAGAGCGTTCTTTTGATGCCAATCGTTGGTGGGAGCCATATTGGAAATGCTGAATGCAACCTAACTTCTGTTGAGTTAGTGTGAGGTAAAGAGACGGGCTTTGAGCCTCCTAGCCAACAGCTACAGTGTTCCTGTCAGTCAAGTCAGTCATTTCCTTAATTGGGCAAAACTTGTAATCCTAATATCTTCTGAACTGTTGCGTTATAAAAGAATTCACCCCTGTACGGTGTGTGCTGATAGAGAAATTAGCTATGCAGACCAAAGCCATTTTTTGAACGCACACAGGACCTTCATGAAATGGAGAAAGAAACCAAACTGGAACTCCTGAAAAGTTCAAATGCTGTTTCATTAACCAGGGATCATTGGACATAGATGTGTAATGAAAAGTATCTTGGAATAACTTAACACCATGATGACAGAGATTGGACATAAGGACAGGCAAAAATATAAATAAATCTACATTTCTGAGAATGAAACACTTTGAAGCCGTCTCCTAGTGCATGGTTTCAGAGCACACCTGTGTAGCAATGCATTATTAAATACTAAATCTAAAGGTCAAGATCATAAAGTACATTTCATTGCATTCATTTCATTCCCAAATCATGACAGTGGTAAGAACTGATTTACATTGTTAATATGGACTTAAAATGCAAAATAATGGAATTTTAAACATGTGATAAACACATGATTAACCAAAATGTACTATTTAAACTAAACAATTAATAGAGAGTCGGAAAAAGTTCCTCATTTGATAGCCCAAGTTTAAACATATGCATGTTAACTACATCATCCAAGCTAAAGGACAGTCCTCACAGCATTACAACCACTCAGCATCTACATGACCTACAGCCAAGAGGTGTTTCATTTCACTCCAACCTTCAGAAAATATGGTGAAAATTTGCTGAATACTTTGAAGTGTAGGAATGCTGGTGGAGCAAAGTGAATGGGGGAGGGTGTATCCCTAATAATGCTACATTTTTGTGATTAAGACTGGGAATTATTATTGTTATATAATAGGCTGTTAACAAAACCATAAAATACAGAGAGCGTTACTCGAAACATCCCGACGGCTGCTGGTCATCTAAACATCCTCGAGGCTGAGGCTCTTAAGAGTGGCTGTGTATAACACCAGTCAAACAGCTGTGATTTAAATGTCGGTGTCTCCCCGGGCCCACCCAACAAGACTGTATGGAGAAATTACACTTGGAGTGGTTTCTTACATCTCTCACTTTCTGCTTATTATACTCTTCCTCTGGCAACATTAATCCAACTCTTATGGTTTCAGCCTAAGTCTTTGTCGTTTTTCTTTCTAATCTACGTCATCATTTCCAAAAATGTGTGTGTCTCCTGAACCTCAGCTGACCTCTTCTATTTACAGTAAGCACACAGGATATTAAACACACACTATCATATACGCAGCTAACATTCCTGTAAGAAATACTCACGTGTTATTAAAGTCATACTTTATCAGTCAGCTTGCCAAGGACATCGACTTTAATCGTAAGAGGTAATCCATCAGTGTATGCTTGTGTTATAAACTGAGCCATGTTAACACCTACATTGAGGATGCACTGCTTAATGTGACAAAAGTTGAGCTGATTCATCACAAGGGATTGGGCAGGGGCAGGGCTTTCAGTGAAAAAATAACCACTGGACTCCTCTTATTCATTCATTGGTTGGTGTGTGTATCAGTAATTTATTAGGATTACATTATCATTATCTGCAGTTAATAAAAAATACCAAAACAGGGAACTGACTTTCACAACACATTTATTTAATAAAATACTTCATTGTGTCACACAAACAAAGAACCTCTGCATCCGGTCATAACGGACTGTGGAAGACCTTTGTCTCGTGTCCTCTTCTACCCATTTTCGACTGAGGCAGTTTCCGGGCCGGTTAGAAGCCGGGGCTCAATGGATAACCAGTTTTTCGTGTTTTGACTGCGAGTGGACCAAAGACTGTACATATAATGGACAGCGTCGCTCTGCCTTTTCCCATTGTACTGTTTTGAAGCCAAATTATCCCGTTCCAAAAAGCTGACATCTTGTACATTTTTTGCAGCCAGAGTCTGCGCAGTAGGGAATTTGTGCGTTTCCACGGTAACAACAACCGCCCTACAGCGTACTGTCCAGAGGTCCTACAGAGTTTCTCTCTACAGCAGCTGTCAATCAAAGTAAACCTGGATGTAAAACCCAGTTTTTTAACCTCTAATAACTAACGAAAAAGAAACTTTTCAGAAAAAAGAGGCCTTGAACACAACACAAATACTCACTACATGTCAACTGTTACGGCTTGAGCAAAGGACTAGGACCCAAATGCAGAGTACAGGGAAAAAGTATTTATTAAGCAAAAACCAAGGTTCAACAAAAAGCGCCTTGCGGGTAAAAACAACTGAGAAAAAGTACAAAACTAGGAGTAACACAAAATCACCCAAAAGGGGAAAAAGGTTCTATCAAAAACTCACAAACAAAAACTAGGAATCAATCCTCTGGAAACAACTCGAGATAAGTAAACAGAAAAGCGTGGCTTGAATCTCCTCAGGAGCAAGGCTACAATGGGACATGGAGCATGCGGCTAGAGGAATAATCTGGCACTGGAGGAGTGTTTGGTGGTGGCTTAAAAAGCCAGTGCTGATGAGCAGATCAGGGACAGGTGTGCCTGATGAGCCTCACTGCTGAGGAGACCGGCCCCGCCCCTACCCATGCAACCTGCAGGCAGAGAGAGAGAGGGTTAGGGCAAATCACACAACAAATCAGGACCATAACATCAACACAGCATACAGATGTGAGAAACATTCGTACCACGTGTATTTATTTTTTAAAGTTTGACTGCAGCCCCATTCAAATGAATGGGGGAGAGGACGTTTTTGACCTATACTGCACCCAGCCACCAGGGCGAGCAGTTTTTGTGGCAGCCGAGCGAGATGACATCCATTTTATATACAGTTTATGAAGTGACCAAGCTCCCAGCCTGGAAAACCGGTTCCAGAGCGGCTCCAACTCTTTGCTGGTCTAGAACCGCGAACCACTTTCGTCAGGGGTGATCAAAAACACAAACCAGTTGTGTTTCCGCCATTGTCCTGTAGCAAATAAATAAAAGAGATTCCAAGACAAAGCAGTGGTCAGCCGAGGAGACAACCTGCCGTTGTCCGCCATCGTTGTTGTTTTGAGGGAAGGTCATCCAGCTCCAAACCAGCGGCAGCACCAGCCTGGAAGTACAACCCGGTTCACGTTGGTCGAAAACAGGTATTTGTGCTCTTGTGGAGCCAGGCCAGCATTGATGTTTTCTTTTCACTCAGATTTTCCTGGTTTAGAAAGCACCCTAGAGACTTGCAGTTTGCACCAGTTACGCTACTCTCCAGCAAAAACAAACAAGTGAGTGACATGTAACATGTCTAAAAGTATGCAATCTTCACATAGTGTAAGGGGTGATGTATTTCAGGTGCTATTATGGCTCAACAAGAGATATTGTAACAAGAAGAGGACAGGAAAGGGTATTAGAGGCTGGGAAGAAGTCCTCTTACGCTGAGTCCTGGTGTGCCAAAGGGGTGGAATTTTGAACTGTTGGTACTGTGTACTGGAGTGTACCAGCCCACTGAAAGCCCTGTGCAGGGGTGATGACATTTGTATCATATGTCTAATGCAAACCTGCATGAGTGAGGCATAACAGGATGAATTAAAAACCACTGATACACCAGCCACACTGGAATTGCCAAAGGTTGTCATCTTTCTCCAGAAGCATACATCACCTAGCAACGACAGGTGAGCGATAAATGCTGAGGGTTCAAAGATTGATTTCAGAGTTGATAGGAGAGGGGGAGGGCACAGGGAACAACATGCCACAAAGCCCTTATCTGTGGACATTGCAGTTTAAAGTGATGTTTTCTTTGCAGATCAGCAGACATGCATTCATGATTGACCATGACTGTATTTTAAAAGACTATCACCCTAAACCAACCATCACATGGTTAAAACCAAAATACTGTACGTAGTATGTCAGTGTTTGATAACCAGTGATTACTGCAATGGATCAACATAGAGTTCATAACAGTTTCTTTCATGACGATTGTTTTTGGGTGTTAGACAGCACTTCTGAACTTGACTGTAATCCAGAGCTCCTGTCTGAGTTGTGACGTCTCCACCTAAAACTTGACTGCTTTTATATTCTCTTGTAGGTTCACGTCATGGTCTTTAGGGCTGTGTGCGAGTGAGTGCACGTGTGTGTGAGGGTGATTATGGTGTCATGACGTCTGCGGGTGTTAGGGCTGAACCCGAGAAACCATTTAGACACAGCAACCCCCACAACAGCCCTTCCCAAACACACTTGCCTGCTTCGCTTTCTTAGAAGTGGACTCACACTTCACAAGCACGTTCACACGCACTTTCACGCACGTGATTAAACATAAATGGGTCTCAGGAGAGGTTGAGTGTGTTTAGGGGGACCGCAGACCCCGGACAGCTGATGTCTGAAAAGCTCTCTGACAGTAACAGTCGCATCAGACTGCAAGTCAGCTTCTTAAGAGGTTATGATCTATCGCAGCCTACATTTACTCATGTTTAGATTTACTTATATTATCTTTGATGGTTTTCTATGTACAGAGCCTCAATGTAAGCAAAGTCCTTTTCCAAAAATGTTAATACTTCCCTGCAGACACAACTACAAAATAGCTTTTAAACTGGTATGCACATTTGGACATGGACTTCCCAAGAAAAATGCACACAAAGATGTTTCATATGAAATCATTTGTAAGGGGATAAAGGCAAATTTCAAAACAAAAATAGATTTCTACACACTCACTTGCTTAGATAAGGTTACAAAATAGGTAGGCCTACCCCTTTTTGTTTCTTTATGGTAGTTAGCTATTGCTAGCAGTTAGTTAGTTTAAGCTAACACAGAGACGTAATGCAGGGAGAAACAGGTAACCTGGCTCAGTCCAAAGTATAACAGCATTAGGCCTGCCTCTAAAATACAACCATAGACTGTATAAATAATGATCGTAGTATCCGTGACGTCACCCATCTGTTTCTGAAGAGCTGTTCTGAAGCCATTGGTTGGCGGGAGCCATATTGGATATGCTGAACTCTCACTATGGGGCAGCTGTGGCTCAGTGGGTAGAGTCGGTCGTCTATCAATCAGAAGGTTGGCGGTTCGATCCCAGGAGCCACATGCCGAAGTGTCCTTGAGCAAGACGCTGAACCCCAAATTGCTCCCTCTGCTGTTCAGAGGTGAATGTGAATGAATGAGATTAGCTAACCCTGATGGTCCCTCACTACATAGCAGTCTCTACCATCAGTGAGTGAATGGGTATGAATGGGTGAATGTGACAAGTAGTGTAAAAGCGCTTTGAGTGGTCAAACAGACTAGAAAAGAGCTATATAAGTACAAGTCCAAGTCCATTTACTAACTGCTGTCAAGCCGTTGTGAGGTAAAGAGGCGGGGTTTCAGCCTCCTAGCCAACAGCTACAGTGTTCCCTCCTGTCAATCGAGTCAGCTGAGCCTCTCATTGGAAAACTTGTAATCTCAATATCTTCCAAATTGCAGCATTAGAAAAAAATTCACCTCCGTACAGTGTGTGCTGATTGAGAAATGAGCTATCTAGACTACACTCGTCTTTTGTACCAGGCTGTAAACATGTTTATTTCTGCTGTAAAGATCGGCTTCTTTGAATTGGTGTGTATGTGGTTTCTGGTACTTCCGGAGCCAGCCTCAAGTGGATCCTCAACGAACTGCAGTTTTTAACACTTCCACATTGGCTTCAATTCTCACTGCCGGATGTTGCCGCTTGAAGACAACACTTGGAAGAGGGGGTTGTGTCAGGATCAGGTCTACAACAAAATGAATTAAGTTGCATTTTAGATAAAAGGGGGTACAGCTAGTGACCTGTAAAAGTAATGCAGTGCCTTTTGACCTGAAATATCCACAAGCATAGCAAAATATTGTACAGCTTGGACAAGCTAACCAACAACACTAACATAAAACTGAGGGCCTGTTTGAGCATCGAAGTCTTTCTAACTGCACATCTTGACCCCTTTTATAAGCTTGTCATTTAATAACAGCATGACCCTTTAATCAGCCCACATTCTGAAATTACATTTTCACTTTCATTTATCTGAATTCTATAATGTTAAAGTCCAAAGAATGAAATGACAAGGAAGAGAGAAAGAAACCTAACATTTATCTTCCTAGATTCTTGATATGCTTCAGATTCTTTATTAGCAGTAACTTTGTAATCATGATGCTGCCTAAAAGGAATCTGGTAAGTTTATATGAGTCAAAAAAATTGAATCTATTTCAAGTATTTCATTAAAGCCTTTTCACACACGCACAGCACTCCTAAAAATCCAGGAGGGTTGCATGCTTAAAAGCAAACAGCCAAATTCCTTCTCCCAGACTTTGTGCAGACTTTTTTTTTTCCAGAAAGTGCCAGTATAAAAAGTCAGAGTGAGTGGATGAGTGAGTAGATGAGTGAGTGCAGCAGGTAATAGTCTGGAGCTTTCATGGTGAGTGAGTTGTCAGGGCCTTGATGTCATTCATGTTGAGTTTTTGCTGCTTTACAGCTCACTTCAGTTGCCTGTATATTGTTTTCTACTTATGCATTGTAATGATATCCAGCCTGAATAGTCAGATTCCTACTCCTCCATGCTTCATCAGCTCAGGTCAAACAGTTGTAGGCTTCATTAAAGCAGAATATGATATGACATTTTATGGTTTTATTTAGGGGTGACCCCAAATAGTCGAATATTTGACGATTCGTTCTAACGAGTCTTAGTCGACTGCCAATCTCATAGTCGAATATTTGCATATGAAACGTGGATCATTCCATTCAAACCATGGGGGTGCTCAATGTCTAATTTTACATTATTTTCCTGTTTCCCTTAAAAATAGTGTCTCATATATCCTATTTTGATATAAATATAGACTTATTTAATGTAATTCTGAGAACAGCTCTTGAAGTGTTAAATCTCCTTAAAGTGGTAATTAAATCTCCCCTGGTAATTAAAGGTGGACTCTCCCATTTAGCAGGACCTGTGGAGCAGACGTACCTCAGCTGGTCTTTAAATCTTTCTACGTTCATAGCAGCTCAAAATGTCAGGAAATAAAACTTCAGTTGATCCTAAAAACTAGTGATGAAGATGAGGAGCAGCTTCATGAAGAGGGCTGTGAGATCAAGGATTACCGGACCACACAAAAACTGTACGGGGCCAAAAGAACCAGGAGGGATACCCAAAGCTGTCTGAAGCCTCAAAAACAATCCACAGCATCCCATCCACCTCCACACCATCAGAGAGGATATTCTCAAAGACAGGATTTACAGTCAACAAAGACAGGAGCGCACTTCTGCCCGTACACACGATGGTTTTCCTCACGTACAATTTGAAAAGACTCAAGCGGACAAAGACGTGATGAAAGACTGTTTTAAAAGGTTCTGTTAAGAGAATTAAAAACCCTTTAGCTGGTTCAGGTTTGATTTTGAACATTATACAAATGTTTAGCCTTAAGTTGGACAAACTACCCTCCTCAGTGCTGCTCTCCTCTGTGTGAACACTGTTTAAATATCTCCTGATTCTTTACTCTATAGTGGAGCGTTGTTCCATGTTTAACTGATGGTGGCCTTATTTGAGTTTTCTCTCCTTCATCACCTCGTTGTTTTTGCAATATAGATTTAAAAAATCTAAGTTTTATGTTTATAATATTCTATTGTCCCTTTTACTTTAAGCTATGAGTCTCTTAATTGTAAAGGGTTATGTGTAATATTGTCATGCGGTCACCATCATGCAGACTTTGGGTCAATAAGGAAAAACAACAAACATTCCACTATTCGTCGACTATGGGCAAAATCTGATGAATCAGATTCCACAAGCAAATCCTTAGTCGGGCTCATCCCTAGTTTTATTAGCTCTGACACTTTACAGGTTACTCTGTCTGTTTTTAATAGATTTCCTGTCCCCATTGCATGCTATCACTTTAAAGATAGTGCACCACTCCTCCACCTCTTTCATGCTGAATAGTTGGTGAACGTCACCCAGCATTACTTATCAGCCTGCTATTTTTTTTGACACCTGTTGTCAATTGTGACATTGCATCATGAGAATATGTCCAAAACTCAGCGCCTGTTGTAACTCTGACCTTTGCTTGACGTTTCTCCCACAAACTACAGATTCCAGGCCAAAATCTCTGGTCTATATTAAAGAAGGGGGAGATACAGGGATGGATTGATGGTTGGCTGGGTGGTGCATGTTTAAGTATCCTCTAAAGAACAGGACAATGCAAGAGCAGAGTTGCAGTGTGGATTTGTGGTTACAGTCCTACTTGTGGTTTAGATACCAAATTAAAGTTTTATGTTCAAATAAAACTTTCATCTTGAATTCCGTCCCTCTGAAATTACTTTGTCTCTGAGGTCCTTTTTATCTTCAGCGTTCAAAAGCTAAGTCAGAGCTCAAGTTAAATCTGAAGTTACAGCAAGAACACAATCTGCTGTCCACACAAGGAAGAACAAAAAGTTGCAAAAGCAATGAACAAACCCTTTTTCATGCATCTTGGTTCACTCTGGGCAACACCCACTCTGGGTACTAAACTTTTGAATATTTCAAGGTGGTGCTGTTGAGCTATTATACAAAGTCATACATGAGAGCACTAATACAGTTCCACCACTTTTGATGCATTTGCAAAGTTTGACGAGTATGGGGCGTGTTAAAGCTGTCAGATATGCAATTCAGAAAGAAAGAAATGAGATAATTCAATCATTGAAGGGATGCCTGATGTGATCCTTTGCTAATATTTGTTTGTATATTTATGTCTTGAATAGATTTACAGAGGTGATAAGTTTACTTCAGTTTCAGCTGTCCTGTGAGGACGTGGGACACAAACATGACCCGTATCCCCCGGTGCTCCTCAGTCTTTCTCTCACGCACACACACTAGTGTTGTGTTGGCTCTGAAAATGTTTTGGTGTAAAATATCTCCAAAGCTGGCCAGAAGTCTGAAAGCTTAAGTGTGTCACAGCCTCAAGGGTCTACTTTTCCCCTGGACAGCTACACTGGGAAGTTGTGCTGTGCAAAAATATGCAAATCAATGCTATTTCCTCTTCCTCTTTGGTTTGTTAAAATAATGCAAGAATCTATGAAAAGCAGCATAAAGTCACTTTCAGTTTTCCCACATGATTCTGATTGAATACAGGATGAAAATAAGACTGCATGACATTCAGCAGTCTAGTCTTTTGATCACTATGTCAAACCCCTGTTAAAGTTCACTGATGCATAAAATACTTTAAGGACTTGAATTCGTTGTAGTGTTTTAATGCATGGATGATGTTGTGAGAAACAGAAGCTCAGCTAAAAAGCTGTCCAACTGATTATTGAGTTGGTATTTTTAAAATAATAGACCAACACACAGGAAACACTCACTGAATCCTGCTGTGAAAGGACCAGGTAAGAATGACACACTGAAGAGTTAAGGTGAGAGAGAGCAGAGGGGACTTTCTCAAACAGATTCGGTACCTTGATCTTGTGGTCTATTGTTCAGTGGATGGAGAGTAAGGAATTTAAAACGTTACTGAGCTTCTGGGAAGGTGGACAACTGCACCTTTGTTTTGGGAAAAAAAGGTAAAAATGTACTTTTCTGTAACGGCCAAATTCCACCACATCCGTGTCTAGTCCATCTCTGATCCGTCACAGCACCTGATCTGATAGGTTTCTATTCTAGTCAATGTTTTAACTTCCACTGGATCCGCTTTGTTGCGTTCTGGCTGCGTCTCTGATCCAGCAGGTCGGACCCCTCCAGATCAGATACACAAGTTCTGCTCTTGCTTTGGTATCTGGTCCCTGTAAGAGGTTCTAAAAGAAAGCAGCTGGCCAGCGAAGCTGGGGGCGATGTCCTGACTGTAGTGCTCACTAAGCCGCCAGGCAGCTAGGTGGAACTCCTCATCTCATGTGTGTTGGGGTGAATTGCCTCAAACATGTTCACAGTTCCATTTAAGCTGGTGAATCTTTGGGACAGTTGCTGGATGATGATATCAGGCATTGAAAACGTTCACCCGAAAGTTGCTCTCTGCGTCAGTGTGGCGCCTGTCTTCATCAAAGTGACGCCTAGCTTGTCTGGCCCTGGTTGTTTCAAAACTGTGATCGACTTCCCAGTTAAGTAGCTAGAGCAAGAGTGGCAGATTTAGCCTCATCAAATTGCTCTCTAAACTCCATCAATGTCACTCTCCATGGTGACAGCCGGTAGCACACGCAAAATCCTCATTTAAGGGCGGTCCGCACCATTTTTTTGCACTTGAAGCAAGTGGAAAATTATAATTTGCATACGCAAATTAGCACTCGTTATTTGGGATCTTAGTAGATCAGGCCCTCTGTGTTATCACCAGATCGTGTTTCACTTGACTGCAACAACAAACCGTCATGATGAGCGGAGCCAGGCCTGGAGTCAACAGGTCAGAGGTTTTCAGAGGACCATGAAGACAACATGGATGAGGAGAGGAGGAGGAGAATCCTTGATTCATTACTTACTGTGGGAAAACCTCGGTCACATGACTCCAGAGGTCCTGCTTTGTTCTGCGTTCTAAAACATAGCCGGTGGGTGTTGACGGACGAGAGAGCATGGAGCTGGAACGCAGCGGATCGGAGACAGACTGGACACGGAACTGGTGGAAGTCTAATCTAAGACTTTTGGGATTTTATCCAATACTGTATTGAGACTAAAAGGGCAAAATCCAAGATTTTTTAGATCAGGAAATATGCAAGTTTTTTTAGCTTTTGTCTGATAATCCTCAACTATTTCAAGGATATCAACTTTAAACTTGCTGCTTCACTATACAAAATGCATTTAAATACAGGCAGTGAGGCCCTGCTGACTGAGAATGGCAGAGAAGTACACACTGTACGGAGGACAGAGGAGGGGGATAATGTATTGATGCTAAGGGAGGTCTGTTGGACTGGTTCTGTGTGTACTGGTTCCCCTCATGCACACAAGCAAAACTTTTGATCCTCGTCCAAGACAGTATATAAAGGAGTTAGGATGGATAAAAATCCTGTGGGCCTTGACATATGATGTTACTTGTGTTTCAGACAGCCCTGTGAAGGGATGAAAAACTGACAAAAGGTTCTGGTCTCTATATTACACGGTCATATTTTGTTGGAGAAGACAGTGAGAAGCTTTTGTGCTCTCAGAGCTTCTGAAAGATATTATTCTTTTCCTACACTGTTTTTATTTTAGAAATTCCCCTCTCTCTCTCTCTCTCTCTCTCTCTCTCTCTCTCTCTCTCTCTCCTTACCCCTCTTTCCTTATCTCTATATCCTTCCTCTCCTCTGGTACAGCTCACTTCTCTGGCACTATTGTGAGCAAGTCTTTGGTCTAACTGTGAATTTACATCAAAAGGAACGATTAAAAGGACAGAAGATAACAGCACACATTAAAGTTGTTGTAATTCAGAAGGGAATAAAAGCTCATGGATGAGCTAAAATGAAATGATGTTTCAAATGAAGTGAAGAGATTAGAGAGCAGCTTGATTTGTGCTCAATGGTTTGATTCCCAGAGCTGTGTCACTGTGATCTGGAATCTTAAGGTCTCGCTTGCTCAATGTGTTAAATCATTTTAAGGAGAGGGGCTGGTCTGCCTGTATGGAGTAATAAAGCCTTACTGAGGGAACCTTGCATCTCCTTAAATGTGAACAAAAAGCATCTCTGATCAAACCTTTTCACATGTCAGCAGTCACAATGAATAAGTTAAAGGCATTAGAAGTCTTACAGGACTATGATGAAATCTGTTTCTGTCTTGTGTTGTTATAGGGAACACAATGTGCTGAGTGCAGAAAGATGTTAACCCCTCGTCTAGTTGGACACAAAAAACTTACTCAGTGTTCGAGATTTGAGCACAATACTGAAATCATTATTTGCTCTTTTTAAACAACTTTGTCAGTGATAAAGACACAAACACTGGATTAGGTTGAGACGGCTGTGATGAAGTGCTTAATCTGGGCTTGAAAAACAATAGGATCATTGTAGCTAAGTGAACAGGCTTTTGTTTCTAAGCTGTTAAACTGTCTCTGACTTTTTTAATATAGTTGCATTTTCTCACTCAGAATCTTTTTAACCATAGAGGAAGAAAACGGCAAAATGAGCTTGCTTCAGGGAAGGAAACCACCCTCCTATAAAACTCAATGCATGTAGTGGCATGAAGGTAATATTCAGTAATAGGATTTTTCAGTTCAAACACTTTTTTTTATAATTTTGACCCATTGTTTGTATTTCACAGTGAGTATAGAAAGCAGGAATAGCTATATTGAAGGACAGGGACATGTAAAAGTCAAGCTTCTGTATTTTGAGATGTGGAGTAAACTTTTATACGCAAAAGAAAGTCCATCAAATTCAAGCCCTTGTTAAGTCCTCCAAATTATATGGCAGGTACACAACTCTGGATTTCAAGTGTATCCTGGGAGGATTTAGTGGACGAAGCACACGAGCTAAAACGTACCCTATGCTGACCGAGCTGCTGAAGCACAACATCGTGGTTGGAACACTGAAGTCCGCCCAGTGGAAGTGGGTTGCAGAGGGTTCATGGCAGTATCTACCGCCAAACTGCAAAAGAACCTGGGAATCACAGGTCACAGCCTCCGCCAAACCATCAAAACCATCAAAACCATGTCAGAGGCAGCGGAGAGAAGCAGCCAGTGGTTATGGACAAAGAGGAAGGTCTCCTGCTGGGCGCCATGTTGAATATGCAGGGACACACTGCGGGGCTTGATCACCCCCGTAGGGCCTTCCTCAGGGGAGGGTGTACAGTTGTAAATGGCCGAAACATCCAAAGACCCTGAGGAATACTACTGATGATGCGTCCCAAGCCAGTTCAACCATACTCTCTTGGTAGGTGCCAGCCAAGCGGCAAACTCCGGTCTCAAACGATGAAGCCCATGCGGAAGTGTTATAAACTGCAATACATCAAGAATCCGCTTGAGGCTGCTTGCAGAAACACCAGAAACCACATAGATATGAATGGGAAAAAGACGATCTTTGCAGCATTAATAAACATGTTTACAGCCTGGTTCAAAAAACGGCTTGGCTGTACAACGCTAATCTCACTAATGGCACACACTGTACAGGGGGGGAATTTTTTTCTAATGTGACGGTTAAGAAGATATTAAGATTATGAGTTTTGCCCAAATAAGGACATGACTGACGTGACTCCCAGTCGGGAACACACCAGCCATTGGCTAAGAGACTCACACTACGTCACACTCTGTTTGGATGTTCTATCACGTGGAACAAACATCATGTGGTCTCATATTTGGTTCAGCTATCAGGGAGGTGTTTGAAGTTTAAAGCATGTTTCATGTGAATCAGCTGACTGAAGGTGTTGCTCACAGCGGAGATGCTCAGCTGGGGGCTGCGGCTGAGTGACAGGTCTCCACTTGTTGCTTTTTTTCTCTGCCACCGGACTGATTCTGACTCGGTTGTGATCCCGGCTGACACCTGACCACGTTCACATGATTATTTTTCTCAATAAGAACAAGTAGACAGAAAACTGGACACTGTGAGTCTGAAATCTGTTTCTGTTCAGTTCTCTTGTTGAAGTCTGATCCTTCACTTTTATGACTGTGTGTCTGCAGAGATTATGAGCCTGCTCCTCACGTTGATATTTAGTGTGTTTTGAACACCTCAATATGATCCGTAGATATTTAATACTGTCAGTTATATACACTGTGTCATGAAGGAAAACTTGATTCAGGGGAAAAAAAGTATTTAGGATTGTTTTTGACATGGAAAATGTTTACGTTTAAAAATAAAACAGATTAATCGATAATTGATCGTTAACATTTCCAAAGATCGATCACGGAAAATACTTGGAATTTACATCCCTAGTTTGGTATTGTGTTTTTGAATACCCTCTGTAACTTCCTGCTTGAGCGCTTACAAGTTTCTTTCATCAGCAGTCAGTAGTGATGCATTTGGTGTCAACCAGCAATGACTGCAATTTCTGGTAACACTTTACAATAAGGGTCCCTTAATTAGCATTAGTTAATGCATTATTAAGCATTAATTAACAGTTTAATAATAGTTTAATAATCGTTATAATGTATTACCTAACATTAACTAACACATTAGTTAGTGCATTAATAAGCAGTTAATTAATGTCCACTGCTCAGAGTTAATTAATACATTATTAAGCATTAATAAAAGTTACAAAACTTAATTAGTTAACCATTAGTGAATGCTTTCTGGACCCTTATTGTAAAGTGTAACACATGCATCACTTAAGTAACACATTATAAATGCTAAACTGCCTCATTAGCATCAGCATAAGCATAAGCGTGTGCATCACTTTTAAGTGTCCTCTGGAAACACTTCTGTTGTGTTGCTGTCTATTTGCAGCGCGTTTTTCTAATGTATTGTGTTGCGGTCTTTGCATCGCGTTTTCTAAATGCTGCGCATGTGTTGTCAAATTGATGAAGATGTTTTCTTAATTTGCTTGTGTTTTGTCTTTTTGCATGTGTTTTCTTAAGTTGCAGTGCTGTGAGCTCTCAGGGCCACCGTACTTCTCTGTGCCAGTTGAGATGTTATCTGTGATTATCTGTTTTATTCTAAATAAAATGTGTTGAATTCTTTACATGTGTTGCTTCAACTACATTTCAACTCATTTTGCTTCAGCGTATGTGTTACCTAAAGGATACATGTGTTACACTTTACAATAAGGGTCCAGAAAGCATTCACTAATGGTTAACTAATTCAGTTTGTAACTTTTATTAATGCTTAATAATGTATTAATTAACTCTGAGCAGTGGACATTAATTAACTGCTTATTAATGCATTAACTAATGTGTTAGTTAATGTTAGGTAATACATTGTAACGATTATTAAACTATTATTAAACTGTTTATTAATGCTTAATAATGCATTAACTAACGCTAATTAAGGGACCCTTATTGTAAAGTGTTACCCAATTTCTCCACATAAAGAAAGGTTAGCAACCATGGCAACAGAGAGAATTTAGTGCAACATAGCCCCAGAAATGAAGTACGACTAGGGGGGACTTTACAGCAGAGCTCAGGGAAAAACACAAGTAGTGTCAAAGAGAGTCAACAAAAAGAAACAAGACATTCAAATTGATTTTTAGGGCCTGTGTCCACTAACAGCATTTTTCTGCACCAGCAGCGCCTACAGCTTCAATTTCGGAGCACTTCTGACTTGTGCTTACTGTTGGAAGGTTATGAAAGTTGTCCTTCAGCGCTTCCTGTGTAGTGACCATTAAGTCTGTTTTAAATCACACTGTATTCTTCGTATTTACTTTTGTTCTATAGAGTCTTACAAGAAAACTATATAAACAATAGATATAAATCATATTATAGCAATAGCCCTGGACTTGGAAATGTACCCTTCAACAAAGAAACTGAGTTTGGTCTCTTTGTCTTTGTTTTCCCATTGCTCCCTTGTCCTATGCAGTGGCACCAACAGGCTGACAGCAGTCAGAGTTTAGGAAATGTTGAAATATTTTCTGATGTTCTCTTGTTGCTGGAAATGTCGCAATGTTGCAACGTGATGTTGGTGTTTAATAGTGCTAGCCCGTAATAAGCCACAGTGGTCTAATTTTTCTCAGATTTAAAATGGCTGCAGTTTGTATTGTAAAAAATAAACTGTATTTTGCAAGCTTTCATTGATGATAATGTGAGAATTTTAATGGCTGAGTTTTAAGCTTTGTGATGTTAGAGAGCTAGCTTGCATTGATAACACTTTCTGAAATGATGCACATTTCTGGAAAAGCTTCAAACAAAGAGTGGACAGCTTCTATTGTCTGAAGTCATCATACAACCCTTTGAGTTTTCTGACTTCCTCCTGATGCATCTGTGCACTTCTGCAGACAAAATATTCCAGACAGAGTATAAAGTATGGTTGGCTATATGAGAGGAGGATTTCCTCTGTGGAGCCATTGAAGAGAGCAGGCTCACAGATCTTCACTGACAGTCTCTGTCCCTGTAGTTCTGATGCAGTAAGATTATCTTTCAAACACAGAAATTGGTCCCACAGGACGGGAAAGTCAAGGAGTGTTTTTTCCTTGCAAGACTCTTTTACAAAATGCTCGACTGTAAGATTGTTCTTGTTAAAAACTTTGTGGAAATGACTAAAAAAAGGAAACATAGTTCCCTACTTGTAGTTTATTGTCACTTGAATCATAAATTATGATTCTAAAAATGTTGTCAGCAACATTTTGACGGGCCTTCACCAGCGGACAGAAAGTGTTGATCGCTGTACAGAATAACCCTGGACAGTTTATGAGAGCATTACATAAGCCTCTCTGAGCCTTTGGTAGCTACCTAACTTTGGAAACATGGAGAAACACGTATGAACACATTTTCCTGTGTATGTTCTTGGCTGCTGCTCAGTGGTGTCCATATAATGTATACAGTGAACTCAATGGACTGATGCACTGGCTCCAGCTGTGTGGTTTCCAAACGCTGCTGACTACACAGATAACATGTTGGAGTACAGCTGACTGGAGAAACTGATGAGGATACATAAAAGATATATATAAATGTATATGTATATATATATACACTATATTACCAAAAGTATTCGCTCACCCATCCAAATGATCAGAATCAGGTGTCCTAATCACTTGGCCTGGCCACAGGTGTATAAAATCAAGCACCTAGGCATGCAGACTGTTTTTACAAACGTGTTAAAGAATGGGTCGCTCTCAGGAGCTCAGTGAATTCCAGCGTGGAGCTGTCATAGGATGCCACCTGTGCAACAAATCCAGTCATGAAATTTCCTCGCTCCTAAATGTTCCACAGTCAACTGTCAGCTTTATTATAAGAAATGGAAGAGTTTGGGAACAACAGCAACTCAGCCACGAAGTGGTAGGCCATGTAAACTGACGGAGAGGGGTCAGCGGATGCTGAGGCGCATAGTGCAAAGAGGTCGCCGACTTTCTGCACAGTCAATTGCTACAGAGCTCCAAACTTTATGTGGCCTTCAGATTAGCCCAAGTACAGTACGCAGAGAGCTTCAGGGAATGGGTTTCCATGGCCGAGCAGCTGCATCCAAGCCATACATTCCCAAGTGCAATGCAAAGCATCGGATGCAGTGGTGTAAAGCACACCGCCACTGGACCATAGAGCAGTGGAGACGCGTTCTCTGGAGTGATGAATCACGCTTTTCCATCTGGCAATCTGATGGACGAGTCTGGGTTTGGAGGTTGCCAGGAGAACGGTACATTTCGGACTGCATTGTGCCAAGTGTGAAATTTGGTGGAGGAGGAATTATGGTGTGGGGTTGTTTTTCAGGATTTGGGCTTGGCCCCTTAGTTCCAGTGAAAGGAACTTTGAATGCCTCAGGATTGGTGAGGATAGTGTGACCTCACCAATGCACTTTTGGAAGAATGGTCAAAAATTCCTATAAACACACTCCTCAACCTTGTGGACAGCCTTCCCAGAAGAGTCGAAGCTGTAATAGCTGCAAAAGGTGGACCGACATCATATTGAACCCTATGGGTTAGGAATGGGATGGCACTTAAGTTCATATGTGAGTCAAGGCAGGTGAGCGAATACTTTTGGTAATATAGTGTATATGTTGTTAAATGTTTGGCTCTTATGTCTCCATATTGTTATAGTTTGTCACCTCTTATGTGCTTTGGTGGAGTCAGCTTTTGGTATCCGTCAAGTGCCTGGTGTGTTTAACATTAAAATTAGTAATTACTTATATTTATTAGCAACTTTTATCAAAAAGTAACTGACCCACTAACTAAGATATTTCATTGTAAAATCAATCAGTTACTTGGGAAAGTAACTTGAGCATTACTACTTTTTGGCATCAATTATCTCATTAATGTGCCTCACATCTCACAGGTGTTTTACTAATTGCTTTAGTAAGCAGCAGACTCAACAACTGATATAACTGATGTCTTCCACAACATACCTTGCAATCAGTCTGTTTAGTCCCCCCTGGCTGTAAGATTTTGAATCTGGCAATGATTTAAAAATTAACCTTTGGCTATTTGGATGAAGCGTCTCCTCCTTGGTCTGCCAAGCTTTCATGAACTGCACCTGGGTCAGTTGTATTTGCAGACTCTCCGGCACATTAAGAAGACATGCATTGTTTAGTTTGGTGCTTCGTGAGATAGGAATGAATCATCTTGGAGGTGAACAAAGTTTTCTTCCTGCACACAAACCACAACTCAGGACTACATTATTGACCCTTATTACCTGGCTCTCTTACTGATCTTCCGGTTGTGTAAGATGCTTGATTCTGTTTGGTCAAAACCACTTGACAACCCCTTGACTATGGTTATTAACTTTCACTAACATGAGCGACTGAGGCAGAGGCAAACTGGTCACACATCATGTCAAATCAATCTGAGGAAAAGAGTATTGGCCTATTTATCTTCTGCTTGTTGACACTATAGACCATAATGTGAGGTGAAACTGTGAGTATCCATTTGCATCAAAACAATGTAGCTAAAATGCTAGTTTTGGTTAGCATGCTAAATCGTCAGGCTACGGACATTTTCATATTGGATCCTGTCCAGCAATATTAGCAACGGCAGCGGAGCAGGTGAGAGAAACTTTAGGTCAGCGATCTCTACAAAGAAAGTTAAACCATGAGCGGTGGTGATGATAGCAGCAGGGTTCAAAGTTGTGACATTAGTTTCTTTTTAAAGGTGTGTGAACCACAGAGCTCAGAGAAGAAGGAGAGCTGAATGAGGACAGTTTCATGTTCAATCCACCGCAACAGGCAGAGAAGAATCCATCACCATGGAACTATCACTGACGAGGAATCACTGGGACTATTTTTAAAAACTGTTTGTCTCACCCTGTTGGGATTCTAATTCCCATAACTACCTCCTGACCATACATTATCCCTTACTTATCTCATTATCCTCTTTTTCCCAGGATGCTGAGTAATCTAATGAGGTTGTGGCTTATTTTCTGTAATGTTGTGAATCATGAGTCCTTTTATATTTCTGTAACTGTAACGCATTATTGAATATGAAAAGTAACTGGATGCACTTTCTGTTAGTGCAAATAGAAGTGGAGTTAAAGTAATGCATTACATAGTAATCTGTTGCTCATAACACTTGTAAATCTTGTTTATCACTGAAACCGACACCTCTCACTCCACAGAGTTCATGCTTTGTCAATAGAGTATGTAGTATTGGTTACTCTTGAGTATTACATGATATAAATAAGATGCATGTAAGTCATGATTAGATAAAACAAATTCTGAAAGCAGCTGCAGCTTGTTTTTTTATCCAAAGGAACAAAAACAGCTTGTTGTTTATGTTTATGCTCAGTCGACATATTTAAGGCAAAGCTGAAGACCCACCTGTTTCCTGCTGTTTGTGGCTGATGTTTCTTATGTTGTGTTGTGTCTTTGTTTGTTATTTGTTTTTAAGCTTTGTAAAGCACTTTGATTATTATGTATATGTGTTTCTTTGCAGATTAAATGAGATCAATCAATCAATCAATCAATCAATCTTTATTTGTATAGCGCCAAATCACAACAAACATTATCTCAAGACGCTTTTACAAACATAGGAGGTCTAGACCACACTATGTCAAATTATGAACAGAGACCCAACACCAAGACAGGATAAGACTCAGTCTGACCCCACCTTAATCCATCATGAGCATTGCACATCGCAGTATTTAGCTAGTTACAGTGGTGAGGAAAAACTTCCTTTTAACAGGCAGAAACCTCGAGCAGAACCAGACTCATGTTAGACAGACATCATGCCTCAAGTGAGTTGGGTCTGGAAAGACAGATAGAGGGGAGTAAGACAGAGAGGTGATAGTGATGAGACGAGTCGTAGAAGCTGTTGCCGCTCTACGGCAGCTCAGAGGAATCTACGAGACAAGGGAGCTCAGGGACTCCAGAAAGGTCTATGGTTAGTAACTTTAATGGGACAGGCAGAGTTAAAGTAAGTGATGAGGGGGTTGGGGGGAAGAGGGTGAGCTAGGATCCCAGTGTGTCAGTGTGCCAGTTCCCCCGGCAGTCTAGGCCTATAGCAGCATGACAAAAGCTGGTCCAAGCCTGATCCAGCTCTAACTATAAGCTTTATCAAAAAGGAATGTTTTAAGTCTACTCTTAATAGTGGAGAGGGTGTCTGCCTCCCGGACCCTGACTGGCAGATGATTCCAAAGGAGAGGGGCCTGATAACTGAAGGTTCTACCTCCCACACTACTTTTAGAGATTTTAGGTACAACTAGCAAGCCTGCATGTTGGGAGCGTAGAGTTCTAGAGGGGTAATAGGGCACTATGAGCTCATTAAGATACGAGGGTGCCTGATTTTTAAGGGCTTTGTAGGTTAAAAGATGTATTAACATTAGTGAAATTAACTTTTGAACAATGTCAGGCTAGCGGTTTTCTCTATTTTGTGCAATAATAAATTAGCCATCTGCTGAGTCTGGGTTAGTCAGGGTGCACATTGTACCTTAAGACAGGGAAATATAGAAGTTTACATCCAGCCTTAATTTATGATTAACATCATGCTCCTTTTTATTTTGCTACAGGAAAAATGTAATAAAGGCGATAATTTAACGGACCCGTCTGGTGGCTTGAACCCACTGACTTGGAGAAGCATGCAACAGTTTTTTATGATGGACGTAAATGCTCAGCAGGCTCTTGTTCTCTTAGTGTGTGTGTGCGTGTGTCTGTGTGTCTGTGTGTGTGTGTGACAAGATCATTACAGTAGCCTAACAGAGAGTACCGGCCAACACTAACTGTGCTACACACTGATCTCTCTTTTTGTTTCTTTAGCTTTCAATCTGATTATTCCTCTCTGCTTTTTAACTTTTTTCTCCATCTCTTCCACTCAGGCTTTCCCTTGTCCCTGTATGAGTGTCTGTCTGTGTCTGGGTGTGTGTTAAGATTTGTACTCTCCTGCTTATGTGAAGAAAGAAGAAAATGTCCTACTGGGAGGGTTGGGTTTGAAAAAGGTCTTTTCTGATGTCGCACACATGCTGGTGGAGCCGCAGCTGAGGAGCATTTGAAGCTTTTAAGAAATAAAGAATACACACAAACAAGCATGCACATACACACACCGACACAGGCACACACACATGTAGAGGTTTGTGTGCACTTTTAGTCCTTCAGGAACCAGGAAGTCCCCTTGTTGTTCATGAAACATCTGGAGCACAGAATCCCTGAATCCCGCGTTCCCCTGGCAACACTAAATCAACAGCCAGCCCAATGTCTGCCCTGTGTGCGTGTGTCTGTGTGCGTGTGTGTGTGTGCATGTGTGTGTGTGTGCGCGTGTATGTGTGTGTGTCTGTGTGTGTGTGTGTGTGTGTGTTTCTCAGACAGAGGGGGAAAATGGGAAAGAAGGATGTGACATCTATGTTCATGTCTGTGTTCTTTTGTAGCCTTCATATGCACGTGCACCAACTTCTCAGTTCCATCATCTGATATCTGCTGCAGCTCCTTGCAGCACTCCCCTGTGCTTCTTTATGGGTTGGATAATTATTGAATAATTGACTAAGCCCATTTTCAATTTAGAACTTACATTAAACACGATGGCTGCGCTGCACTATACACACCCAAAATCTTTTTGGCCCCCAAACAGGAAACTTAATGTAACTGTGTTCTTGAAATGTCAGATTTTAATGCATCTTTTTCAAGTTTCTGTGATCCAGAGTTAAATCAGTGACTTACATTATTAGGTCCTTTCTCCTGCTTGCAGTCAGAAGACTTCCATGGACCCTTTTAAGGAAAAACTATGAGTTTCCATGAGTCTCCTGTGTGCAGTGGCAGCTGAAATGAGGCATGTCTGACCTTGGGAACATGGAAGCAAGAAGTTGGAGGTTGTTTCCCCAAAGACTGACCCGGCCATCCCCTCTTAACCTCCCTGTGAGAAAACGGTCAAGCAGCCTTATGTCTTCTTCCCTCTCATTACTGCTCTCAAAAGTGAAACTCAGAGCTTTCTATCCACTATAATCTGAACAGTAAGGATGTTTAGAGGCAGCTTTTTATTGTCAACAATGTACTGATTCACCAATAACAGAAGTGTCACTGACTTCCATCCTTACAGCCTTGTGTCTCTGACTCATTTATATGTATCCTCTCATAATGGGTGTCATTATGTCATGAACCACACCACCTAAAAACCACTGACATCATGCTGTACTATAAAAACGTAACCATTGACCACAAATGAAACTACCTCAAAAACTAATCAATACAATGTTACCCCCTGGCGTCATTGTTTCATCTGACCTCATCCAAAGGTCTTGATTTCTCTGCGAATTGAAAACACGACCCTCTACACTGAGAACAAAGAGACACTGTGTTATTGTGTGAGAGTGTGTGCATGCAAGCACTTGAACACGAGAGTGTTCAATGAACTGTGGCGTCTGTGTTGACTTTAAACTCCCTGGTGATTTCAAATTGAAGCATTACTTTCATGGAGGAATGCCATTATCTTCCATCTTTCCATATGTGCCTCTGTGTGATGACTATGGTCACTGTTACCGCTGAGGATGTAATCTCTGATTTGATGAATTTCAAAATTAAAACTCTCAAAAGAAAAATGCCATATAAAATAATTCCTCCCTCCTCTTGTCATTAAAGTTTTGGTGCCGTCATTTTTAACATGTTGTTTGCAATATTATTGAAGGTTCACAACTGACATGTCATTTTTTTTAAATCACATGCTATTTTGTCCCTCTTGGTACACTGTAGTTTTGCCCCAGCAGCAGCTTCCTGCTTCCAGTTGCCCACAGATGGCCACCATCTATTTGTCACAAATCTTCCTCTTAAACCCTTGGACCAATCTGACACAGCAAATCATCACTTGTTCCAGAGTAAAAAAAAAAGAAAAGTTAACTGTCACTAGAGCATTTACAGCAGAGATGCTGTTTGCAGTTCTGTAGCATGATTGAAGACAGCTACTGCACATGTTTTGAAGGCATCTTAAAAGAAAACGTGTTTTGCAAATTATGCATTTAAGTTAGTGAAAAAGTGGCCTTTGGAATATTTTCAGAAACATAAACCCTTTCCTCAGTCATTACTTAAACAGAGCTTAATGAGATGATCAATACCATAATAATAATAATAATACATTTTATTTGGGGCGCCTTTCAAGTCACCCAAGGTCACCTTACAGATAATAAAAACATTCATCATTAAAACATCATTAAAACATACAAGAAATAATAAATAAATAAAAATAAAAACTAGTCCACAGAGTCCAGTTAGAGTGAATATGCCAGTTTGAACAGGTGAGTTTTGAGTTGGGATTTGAATAGTGTGATGGAGTCTGACTGTCTTATGTGTGGGGGGAGGGAGTTCCGATGACGATGGGATGGATAGCAGTCCAGCAGAGGTTGAGCGGAGGGAGCGGGAGGGAGTGTATTTGTGAAGGAGGTCGTGGAGATAATGGGGGGCCGTGTTCTGAATGATTTGCAGTCTATTGATAAGTTTGGAGGGGAGTCTATACGGGATGTGACGAATGAGTGAACCAGGATTTCGGTGCTGGATTGGGACAGTGATGGGCGGAGTCTGGAGATGTTTTGAATATGAGGTGCAAATGAGAGGGTGCTGTCCAGAATGACGGAGAGGCCCTTGACTTGGGGCCGATGAGCAGGGCCTCGGTTTTATTGCCGTTGAGCTTCAGGAAGTTCCTGCTCAGCCAGCTGCGGATGTCTTCAAGGCAGATGATGAGGGAGGTGGGAGGGATGGCAGCGGAGGGTTTGGAGGAGATGTAGACCTGTGTGTCATCGGCGTAGCAGGGAAAATGGACCCCATGGTGATAGAGGAGTGAGCCCAGGGGGAGGAGGTAAAGGACCCAAAACTGATCCTTGTGGGACATCCAGTGAAACACCAGAACATCCAGACTTGTGGTTCCTTAACTGCACAAATTGTTGACGGATGGTGAGGTATGATGTGAACCAGGAATGTGCAGCACCAGTGATCCCAATGCCAGCCAGGTGGTCCAGGAGCAGTGGGTGGGAGATGGTGTCGAATGCTGCGCTGAGGTCGAGGAGGATGAGAATGGTGAGTAGTCTGGAGTCTGCTGCACAGAGGAGGTCGTTGGTGATTTTGACCAGGGCTGTTTGGGTGCTGTGTTTGGGACGGAAACCAGATTGCAAGGGTTCAGGGAGGTTGTTTGTGTCGAGGTGGGACTGTAGTTGTGCGGCAACCACCCTTTCAAGTGTTTTGGAGATGAAGGGGAGGTTGGAGATGGGCCAGTAGAGATTCAGGTCAGCACCGGGGATTTTTTTAGGATGGGTGTGATAGTAGCCAGTTTGAGAGTGGGGAGTACAGTACCAGTAATGAGGGAGGAGTTAATTATGTTGGTGATCATGGGAGAAATGGACAGCATAGAGGCTTTGACAAGGGAGGTGGGAAGAGGATCAAGCTGACAGGTGGTGGTTTTGGCTTTATGGATGAGTTCAGAGATGGTGTGTTCTGATGCTGGGGTGAAGTCGGAGAGGGAGCTGATGAGAGGTTGGTCAGTGGTCGTCATCCAGGGTGGATCGTTTGGGGAGGTGCAAGACGAGGCCAGTTGTTGGTGAATGGTGTTGATTTTAGAGCTGAAGAAGTCCATGAAGGCAGTGCACTGACCGGTGGAAATGTCTGGAGGGAGGGTTTTAGGAGGCTGAAGTAGGTGGCTGACTGTTGAGAAGAGGACTCTGTTGTTACCTGTACCAGTGTTGATGAGGTTGGAGTAGTATGAGGATTTGGCAGTGGTGAGGGCGTGGTGAGTGATGCTGGTGGTCTGTGTACATTTGGCTGTGTACAGTGAGTCCGGTCTTTTTGTTGTCGCCCAGTGGGTTTCAGCTGGTGGAGGTCAGGGGTGAACCAGGGGGCAGTATGAGTGAATGAGACTGAGCGGGTTTTCAGAGGAGCCAGGGAGGTGAGGGAAGAAGAGAGACAGTTATTATACTGAGTCACCAGGCCAGTAGAGGAGGATAATGGGGGAGGGCTGGGGTAGGAGCTGATCATGGTGGAGAGATCTGTGGTGTTGATATGTTTGATGTTTCTGAAGGAGATGGTCCGTTGTTCTTTGGCTTTGTGTAGTTGGGTGTGAATATCAAAAAGTACAGCTTTGTGGTCAGAAATGGGGAAATCAGTGACATTAAGGTTAGTGGGAGTGATGTCAGTGCAGCAGATTAAGTCCAATATGTGAACTTTATTATGGGTTTGGAGGTTGACATGTTGTGTGATACCGAGACAGTCAAGGAGCAATGTGAAGTCGTTAGCAAAGATACTGGATGCATTCATACGGGACTATATTTGATGGGTCTAAATGTAACAACAAAACAACAAAATAGCAAAAATAGAGAAAAGAGTGGAGGAGGCCAATCAGGCATACAGACCATGCATGTCTGTATGCTAACCCTGACTCAGCAGATGGCTAATTTATTATGCCAAGGGACTGCAGATGTAAATTAGCTTTAAGCTAACTCTGGTACAATGCATCAAATGGTGACATTTATGTTAAATATTGTACATGGTCCCTTTACAAATAAATCGAATACAAAAAATTAAAAAAAATTATTGCACAAAAGAGAGAAAACCGCTAGCCTGACTTTGTTCAAAAGTTAATTTCACTAATGTTAATACATCTCATTTAATCTGCAAAGAAACACATGTACATAATAATCAAAGTGCTTTACAAAGCTTAAAAACAAATAACAAAGACACAACACAACATAAGAAACATCAGCCATAAACAGCAGTAAGCAGGTGGGTCTTCAGCTTTGCCTTAAATACGTTAACTGAACATAAACATAAACAACAAGCTGTTTTTGTTCCTTTGGATAAAGATGTTCTGTTTCCCTTTGCGTTCAGTCTCTGTGCAAAGTAACGTCAGCTAGCTTCTGCTGTTGGGTGCAATGTGAAGACATTATAGTGGCACCAGTATTCTCATTCATCTCTAAACAAAGCGGAGAGCAAGCATTCTAAATTAAGTTCAGACTTTCTTTGAAATAGTATCATATAACAGTTTTACAAAGAGGCTCCTGTTGTGTAGCTACACTCAAATAAATAATTTGTTGGGTGAACATAATAAAATTATGGAAAGAATTTCCACCTCATTAAAATGCTTTCATTTAGCAAGACATAATTTTATTGACTTAACTAATTTTAAATATGTTGAGTGAACATAAAGTTTTGACATTACCATTATTTATTTGCAATATTTGGGTCCAACCTAATTTGTAAAGGTTGTTTCAACATATTTACTAAGTTAGGATCTGACTTCATTGTCTTAGGTCACAAAACTTGTATAATATGATTATGGATAACTTATTATTATTTTTTTTTAAAGTTATATTTTTGGGCTTTTTCACCTTTATTGACAGGACAGCTGAAGAGAGACAGGAAACGGGGGAGTAGAGAGTGGGGGAAGACATGCAGCAAATGGTCGACCGGCTGGGAGTTGAACCGGCGACCTATGCGACGAGGACTATAGCCTCGATCCGTGGGGCGCTTAGACTGCTAAGCCACCAGTGCCCCAATTGCAGTCAGTCACACGTGATCTCTCGCAATTCCCCGTAATGGCTCTTCTTTGCCAGAAGCAGGCTACCTTGGCTGATAAATAGGGACTGTCACATGTTACTGCCACCTTCTGCTCTGGAGAGGTATTGCAGATGGGATCTACCTAAACCCATTAGGTTGTGTTGACATAAAGCAATCTTGTAGTTTTAAGGATTTTGCATGTTGTGTTAAAACTACATGATTTAAAAATGTTTAACCACTAAACATGAATTAATATAATAGAAGCTACATTTTATACTTATGTCGATAAAACAGACACCCATGTTGCTTTTTTTGAGTGTAGAATATTGGATTCATTTAAAAGGATGGGTGACGAGTTTGAGAAGTATGGTAACCTTGAGAAACTGCTACCCTAGCATTTCTTGTCTTTGTGCAGCACTGGAGAGACAGAAATGTAAAATCAGAACGATGTAATAAGTGAGGATTAAAACACCTCAGAGCTGTTATTAAAAAGAAAAGCGTCATGTTTGGTCTGTAGCGGTCTCCTCTGCTTACCTTCTGGATGAGGACAGTTTCTGCCTCTCATGATAACTCATTTATGCAATCTGTACCAACCATTTTGACTTTACATGCACTACAGGGCACTTATTGTAACCCTCAGGCTCATGTGACATAAAGTCAGTTCACCTCCAGTGAACCTTCTGCTTTGAAGCCTATGACTGCATCTGAAGCTGGTGAATTTGGAGGGCATTCATTACCACTTTGGAAGGTCCTTGTGATTTCTATTTGAATAAATAGAAAGCTGACCAAATTGAATTATGTAGGATGAAAAGGCATCTGACGTTATTTGGAAGGGCTCAAAGGGGGTGGAGGGGGGTGTGTGCTGGGAATCTGCAGCGGAGGGAGGAGACTTCATCATGGAGAACGTGTGACCCTGAATGCCCTGCTATGGATTTGATATAAAAACATATGGTCTGGTTCAGGCTGCTTTCTGATACGTATGAGAGTTTGGGATTCCATAAAAACATTGAAGATATAATGAATAGAGCATCAATTTATCCAGTATAAAGGGCAACACATTATTTCCTAATGTTCAGGGTAGAAGTGTGTGTTTTATGCACTGCCGTGTCAGTGATACGTTTCCCTGATAAGACACAGCTGGCTCTCAGATCGACCTTCTGACCCCTCCACTGCTGGCCAACACCCTGTGATCCTCAGCTGCAGAGAAAACACCTTTTACACCCACCTGTCTCTGTTATTAGAGGTGATTTATTGTCTTCTACTCTTCTTTTATTGTGTAGGTGTTTCACTTATGGTTGAATTGATCTATCACATCACATAATTGGACACATACTTCTGTCCAGAGTATCTTTCAGTTAGTATTTGAAACAGTTTCATATGTTTAAGGAATACTCAACTGATAACATAATGTGAGTGAAGTACTCTGAACACATGGTGTGAAGAAGTTCTTATGACTTTGCTAGGGGGAGTCGTCAATCCCTTAAAATTTGATTGGCGACCCCATGCATCATAAACTATGATTGTTAAGAATTTTGGGGTGACACCTACTTATCAAGTCTGACGCAGGTCTTCTCATAAGCTAAACTATTTAGACTGTGTTTCAAAGTGTTGCCCGTAGCTTGTTTTTTGCATGCAAATGTTGCACATTTTCTTATGTTAGTAATTCAATGTGTAGAAAGATACTTCACACATCTGTTACATAAAGAAAGTGATGTGTGTGCAGGAGTTTGCTCCCAGTTTTTTAGAACCTTCAGTTGTGATTTTAGACAAACAGCTTTTTGAGTCCTCAAAGAATTGAGCTCAGAAAAAGTTTGTGCTGCCACTCTTAAACATTAAAATATAAAACAGCTATATGATTCTTTAATGTTAATGGTTAAAGTATTAGTGTGGGAGGTAGAACCTTCAGTTATCAGGCCCCTCTTCTTTGGAATCATCTACCAGTCAGGGTCTTGGAGGCAGACACCCTCTCTACTTTTAAGTGTAGGCTTCAAACTTTCCTTAGTTTATAGTTAGAGCTGGATCAGGCCTAGACCAGCTCTTAGTTATGCTGCTATAGGCTTAGACTGCCGGGGGAACTGGAACACTGACACTTTGGGATCCTATCTCATCCCCTTCCCCCCAACCCCCTCATCACTTACTTTAAGTCTCCCTGTCCCATTAAAGTTACTAACCTTAGGCCTTTCTGGAGTCCCTGAGCTCCCTTGTCTCGTAGGTTCCTCTGAGCTGCCGTAGACGTCCTCCTGCTGTGGACGTTCCAGACTCCAGCTGATACAGACGTGCTGGACTCTAGGGGCAACAGCTACTACTACTCGTCTTATCACTATCACCTCTCCCTCTCTCTCTTATTCTCCTCTATCTCTCTTTCCAGACCCGAGGCAGATGTCTGTCTAACATGAGTCTGGTTCTGCTCGAGGTTTCTGCCTGTTAAAGGAAGTTTGTCCTCTCCGCTGTAACTAGCTAAATACTGTGAGGTGCAATGCTCATGGTGGATTAAGGTGGGGTCAGACTGAGTCTTATACTGTCTTGGTGTTGGTCTCTGCTCATAATTTGACATAGAGTGGTCTAGACCTGCTCTGTTTGTAAAAGAGTCTTGAGATAACGTTTGTTGTGATTTGGCGCTATACAAATAAAGATTGATTGATTGATTGATTGATTGATTGATTGATTGATTGATTGATTTATTGATTGATTGAAGTAGATATGATAAGCAGTAGTAGAAATAAATGAAAATCTAGTCATTGGGGTGTGAACATATTACATGCCACCACTTCATGAGACAGAGCTCCAGTTGGGCCACCCCAGGTGAAAAAGTCAGGACACACCCCTGGCAAAGGGATTACACATGTCAGTAGACTACAACACTTTTGGCACCTCATGTCTTCCATTAATAATGCTAACACTATGACACCATCTGCAGAGTTAGTCATTTTCTTCAATTAATAGAGTGGAAAACATATCATGAAAACCAAATATATGACAGTTCAAAAAAGAGGAAACCAGAAAATAAAAATGTGAAAGTTGAATTTTCACTCAAAGTTCACTCAGTAGCACTCTCTGGAGTTTTCAATGACATCTCAAAGTCTCAGTTGAGTCAGTTTTGTCTTTGCATGGTAATAACAGCTTATACATCTATAGCATCATCGGCATAGCCCCTAACTCCAAACCATTTCCAGACCATTTCTATTTCCAGACTACTACATTCTGGTCCTGAAATTACCAGAATTACCTCTCCTGTCTGACACAGCAGGAGATGGTGCACTTCATAATGGCTCTAAAAACTGTCTCTTTGTTAATATCACTAAGACATGTATAAGGACAAATAAATGCAGCTTAGGTGAACACCTTCCCAGATTCCACTAGATCCGTGTCCCGTCCGTCTCTGATGTGGGTTTCTATTCTAGTCAATGTGTTAACTTCCTCTGGATCCGCTCTGTTGTTTTCCAGCTGCGTCTCTGATATGACAGGTCGGAGCCCTCCAGATCAGATACACAAGACTTCTATTTTTTGCCGGATGCCGGAGCACGACGCATCAATCTCAACAGAGCAGATGGAGTGGGACAGGAAGTCAGGTTTCACCAGAACAAAATGAAAACATGCGGTTAATTTTCAGAATAAAACACTCTGTGTTATCACCAGATCGTATTTCACTTAACTACAACAACAAACCAAAGTCATGATGAGCGGAGCCAGGCCTGGAGTCAACAGGTCAGAGGTTTTCAGAAGACCAGAAAGACAACATGGATGAGGAGAGGAGGAGGAGAATCCTTGATTCAGGGATTATCGCGGGAAAACCTCGGTCGCTGTCCGGTGGTCCTGCTCCGTGCTGCATTCCGAAAACGCAACTGTTGGGTGTTGATGGACAAGGGGCACAGAGCCAGCCTGCAGCAGATTGGAGATGGACTGGACATGGACCGGACATGGATCTGGTGGAAGCCCTGTGTTAGAAAAGCAGCAAAACTCTGCCCACATTGAACTTCTCAGACTATTACTTGCTGTTAACACATCAGCTCTCTCTGACTTTTCACAGACTTTTCTGAAGAAGGATGGCAAAAAAAAGAGGGCAAATGTATTCTGACATTTTCATCTAGTACACACGCACCTCTACCACTCAATACCAGGATTTGTTTAGAAGTGCAGAGTGCATGTTTGAAGGGCACAGGATGATGGAGACGATTTGCTCTACTTAGCGAGAAAGTTAAACTCAGAAATCAAATCATGGGATAAATGAGCTTAGGTGATTTTTTTTCTTAAAGCATTGTGTGTTTTTATTTACTTACTGCGGTCTAGTTTAGTGTTGGTTTATTCAGGATCAGAGCCCCAGAGGCCTTATGGTTTTTTCAACAAAAGAGAGGTTATAGTTGTGGTGGAGCTTCCTGATGTGAATTAAACAGAGCAGAATCTGTACATCAGAGTCCCTCTGTGATGTCTGTTGTCAAGATGTGCGTGCTCCCTTCATCTCAGGGCTTTCCAGCACAGGACATTGTTTTCTGTTATAATAATGGTCTCGCTGTTTATCCCGTAGGGGTTTTTTTTGCTTTTCAGACAACCCCGCCCTTATTACTCATTATTATCACTGACAGCATTAAAGAAAAGCAGCCTTGGTTAATGGTTTTATTGTGGTTAACATTATTCTATTTGAAGAGGAAAGAATGATTCAAATAACTGAAGCTTTGTGCTGGAGAAAAATGAGAAAAATGAGAAAAATTCAAGTGTGGCAAAGTTCATGCTAAACTAAGGCTCCTGAATAGAGCTAAAACCACCTCTCAAATATACTCCTTTAGCCTCTGATCCACATTGTAATTCACTTTTGCATAAGCTATTGTCCATGCATTCCCCAAACTGTCGTAATTTTTATCGCCTCCTCTGGGAGAGGTCAGTTTTACTCTGCTTATTGAATTAGAGTGAGTGCAATGTGCACTGTGGGATTCCAGTGGTGTTCTTATGTGTCTGGTGGGGGAAGGATGGACTGCAAACAATACATGACAAATTAATATCCAGAGAGAGAGAGGACAGCGTCTCATTGAGGCAGAGGTGACAGGATGGCCTCCACAACTTGACCGTTACATATACCCCAGATGATTAGCGTGCATAGCTATTGTTAAATATGATCACCACCTAGAATCACTGTGGGCCTAATTTAGAGCATAATATCTTCCAATTGAGTATCAAGTTCAGGTAAGGGCAAGAATATCTAAGAATCTTATTTTTTTCACCGTCCTATTCCTGAGTTAGAGCGTAAATTTAGCATGTATCGTTTTGTAAGCCCGTGTCTCTATGCACTTAACTGTTTGAATCAATAAAACTTCCTGTAATTAAAGATGAAGTAAGTGTAGTCAGCCTGTGACTCTAAATCCGTGGGAAAACATTCTGGTGTGAAAAAACAGGCAGAATGAATTTTGGACATAGTGACTTCAGAGCACAAACTTTTGTGTGCGCACAGAACTGATTACTTATTGCATTGTTGTTGACGGACTCAACACATGTTGTGTAAAGACTATGGGTGGATTCTAACCACACAGACCCCCTGTGTGGGGTTCCTGGGACATCTTAGGGCTGTGCCCGACACAGATGGAGCAAACTATGAGCCGTATTCCAAGGAAGGATGTACTGGGGTGGATTGTTGTAAAGCGGCAACCTCCGGCAGTGAGAATTTAAAGGTGACATATCATGCAAAATTGACTTTTTAATGGTTCTCTACCTGAAATATGTTTCCCTGGCATGTCTACAAACCCCCCGAGAATGAAAAAAATCCATTCTGCCCCTGTTCTGATTTCTCCACCTTTCTGTAAATGTGTGTGAAACGAGCCGTTTCAGACTTCAGTGTTTTTGTTACGTCACAACAATATCCGGTCTGTCACGGAGTCAGAGCTCGGAGCTTGTTCAGCCCATAGACTGTATAAAATACAACTCAACTCCTCCTCCGTTTTTCATTACCTGCACAAATGTGTGCTAACAAGGAGCTTAGGAGGGAGGCATGCTAGTTGTAGGCCGTCTTAATAAACACAAACGTCAGTTTTACTCCCCACGTCTGCAGATTTGAAGATCTAGTGGATGATTTTTATTTATCATGGATAAGTGCTAGCACTAATTGGCATAGCCACATAGCTACATGTTCATAGCTGTAGCTGTAGCTGTAGCTATAGCTGTAGCTGTAGCTGTAGCTGTAGCTGTAGCTGTGTACCAAGACACACGTCGACATACTGACAAATAAAACAACAAGAAACACTAAATCTGTGACCAATCCTTCATAAAAGGTCCTGCTGCCTTTCTGGTAGAGGTCGGTTTTACTCCCCACGTCTGCAGATTTGAAGATCTAGTGGATGATTTTTATTTATCATGGATAAGTGCTAGCGCTAGTTAGCATAGCCACATAGCTACATGTTCGTAGCTGTGTACCAAGACACACGTCGACATACTGATAAATAAAACAACAAGAAACACTAAATCTATGACCAATGGTTCAGAAAGGTCCTGCTACAGGCGCCTCTCCGTCAGGATCAGATTCAGAGGGTTGAAGTAGCGCGATCTGCTAGCAGCCGTGTATATTCAGCCAACATGTAAACATTAGATCAACGTGCTGGAGAGCCGAGGCACATCCACTTCCGGAGGGGGCGTGGTCAGAGAGAAAACAGAGTGTTCTGAGGAGGACTTAAGAAGAGGGTTTTTCAGGCATGCCAAAATCTGATTTCAAAGTGTTTTTTTGAGCATAAACTTTGAAGACATGTTTTGGGGACCTCTTAGACCAATATATATTGATGAAAAAAGCGTGATATGTCCCCTTTTAGCCAATGTGGAAGTGCTAAAAACTGCAGTTTCTCAAGTGTCCACTTGAGGCTGGCTCTGGAAGTAACCACATACACACAAATTCAAAAAAGCCGATTATGTAAACATGTTTACAGCCTGATTAAAAAAATGAGTTTAGTCTGGATAGCTCATTTCTCCATCGGCGCACACTGTTCAGGGGTTGTTCATAAGCATGGTAAGATTCTGAAGTAGGGGACTTATAAAGAGTACTATAAAGCTGTAGGTGGGCAGATAAAATTATATCACCAATTTGAGGATATTCAAATATTTCCTAATATTTGATTTCTTAGTTTTCCCAATGTCTTTTTTTCTTTCTTTCTTTCTTTCTTTCTTTCTTTGCACTTTGAATTGCTACATGTAAGGATGGTGCTTTATAAACAAGCTTGCCTTGTCTTTCCTATAGGGGTTGTGAAAGCAGATTGAAACCCTGACAGGGTGAGCAGGGCAGGAGGTCTCATCTCACCTCTTTGCTAAAACAACCTGCTAGCTATACATTCAATGATGCTAGCTATAATTGATAAATGATTTTATTGGTCGAGCGGTAGAGTTTGAGCTGCCTTTGTTGTAACTGTACACTTTGTTGCTTCTCAAAATGAGCCAATGCAGTGGTAATGACTCACAGTAAACGATCATTCCCTTTAATGTAGTACAACATGGTGAGAAGTCCACCAGTCAAAGCCACCTCTGACTGAGTTTTGCCTTCCTCATCACTATCACAGTCTATTATGTTCTTTATGGGGCGCCGTTTGTAAAGTTGTGCACAGAAAATAACAGCAACATTTCTCCACATTAGCTCCAAAACATCATAAAAATGTAGAGTGAATTTTCAAAAGTCACTTTTTTTTTTATCACATTTAGAGGAATATTTGTGATCTTCTAAGTTAAAATAATTGTTAAATCCAAATGCTACATATAAATCTAAATGTTAAATCTAAATCTAAATACTAAATATTAATCTAAATGTTAAATATAAATGTAAATGTTAAATATAAATATAAATGCTAAATATAAATATAAATGTTAAATCTTGAATATAAATGTTAAATGTTGCTCTGTGATCCTAAATATTTAGCTGATATGCAGATTCACACTGCGGCCTAGTGGAAATACCATAATAAAAGCTTCATAAAGTGATACAGACTTAGCAATAGCAACTTAGCTTGTCCGTCCCATAGACTGGGTCAGTTCTGTCTCTGAGCGTTGAGAAATATCTTAATGGCCTCCAAAACTGCCTTTAATACATTTACGACGGGTAGTCCGGCTATAACTGGTAGGAGTCAGTACTGACAGGCTATGGTTAGGATATCTGTATCACTTTATGAAGCTTTTATTTTGGTATGAACAGCACCCAATACAAATTCACACTGCCGCCTAGCAGAAGTACCAAAATAAAAGCTTTAAAAAGGGTTAAAAATACTGTATATGCAGTTTTGGAGGCTATTAAGAGATTTCTCAACGCCCAGAGACAGAACTGACCCAGTCTATGGTCCGGACAAGCTGTTGCTATTGCTAAGTCTGTATCGCTTTATGAAGCTTTTATTTTGGTATTTCCGCTAGACAGCAA
The DNA here is from genome assembly GCF_009762535.1 of Notolabrus celidotus. NCBI lineage: Eukaryota > Metazoa > Chordata > Actinopteri > Labriformes > Labridae > Notolabrus > Notolabrus celidotus. The sequence goes on from NC_048283.1 coordinate 35,082,058, forward strand.
TGTGAATCTGCATATCAGTTAAATATTTAGGATCGCAGAGCAACATTTAACATTTATATCTAAAATTTAACATTTACATTTATACTTAGCATTTAAATTTATATTTAACATTTAGATTTATATTTAGCATTTATATTTATATTTAACAATTACATTTATATTTAACATTTATATTTATATTTCACATTTATATTTATATTTAACATTTATATTTATATTTAATATTTATATTTAATATTTATATTAATATTTATATTAATATTTAATATTTATATTTATATTTAACATTCAGATTTATATTTAGCATTTGGATTTAACAATTATTTTAACTTAATGTATTTTTCACAGCAAAATTAAATGTGAAGAAGATCACAAATATTCCTCTAAATGTGATAAAAAAGTGACTTTTAAAAATTCACTCTACATTTTTATGATGTTTGGAGCTAACTGTGGAGAAATGTTGCTGTTATTTTCAGTGTGCACAGCTTTACAAACGGCGCCCCATAGTTCTTTCCTTAAACACTGCCATTTTCCAAACTGTGTTAAGTTTTGTAGATATATCTGTCACGAGGCCACAGTTTGTGTCTGTAACCTCTCCTGTCTTTTTATTACTGTGTTGTTGTTTTTTAAACAAATCAATGACATATATACTGGTCTTCTTTCTGTGCATGGATGTGGCCACAGTCAGTCCTCTAGTGGTCATTAGTAATGGTCTTCTCTATGTTGTTGTGGTCTGTTATCAGGAAATGACAAACTGTTGCTGTAATGTTTAACTATATGATGAACAAATACAATCAAGTGCTCAACACAGAGATGTAATTACTTAATATGAAACCTAGCCCAGTTCTAAAAATAAAAAACTGGTTTGATTTATTTCCTGTTATTGTTGTTTAACTCCATAAAACTGGTTCATCGGATTTAGGGTTCAGAGTTTTGGGGAAATTAGAGTTCATGTCCTCATAATCTCTCTGAACTGAAAGGCAATATGGAAATGAAAACCTGTTTGTTCTTTGTGAAAGTTCTCTTTTTAGTCATCCACTCATTCAGAAACAGAGAGCATTACTCATTATACTATCAAAGTCAGTTAGCCAGTTCTCTCTCTCACACACACACACACACACACACACACACAGACACACACACACACTACTCTACACCCTCCTGCCGTCCACTCCTCTTTAGTCATCCAGTTTTCTTATTTTTCCCTCGAGGAATCAAACCACAGCTGGAGAGCTCTCACACATTATACAGATAATGGATCCTAGTGGAAATAAAAAAGGGACCTGTTGTATGCCATGAGGCATCAGTGCACTGAAGTTGTGATCAATGAAGATCTGCTTCCAGCAGCATTTTGAAACAATTTTTTAAGCTCTTCAGTTTTCTTCATCTCCTGTGCATTCAGAAATCATAAGGTGACCAGACAGGGGAGATAGTGATTAAAATGTTATTAATTAATTCATTATTTAATTACTTTTTCTTTTTCATTTATTATTATTATTATTATTATTATTATTATTATTATTATTAGTAGTAGTAGTAGTAGTAGTATTAGTAGTAGTAGTAGTAGTAGTAGTAGTAGTAGTGGTAGTAGTAGTAGTAATAATAATAATATTATTATTATTAATAATAATAATAATAATAATAATAATAATAATAATAATAATAATAATAAAAACAATACAAAACCATATATTGTTTATGATAATTGGCTAGTTAAATGCACATGGCATGAGAAAACAGAATCTTTCATACATTCTTTAAAAAAAGAAAGCTGCTTCCTGCATGAAGCTCACATTCTAATAACATTGAATCTGCTATTTGTCACATGATCATTTTAAACTGAATAATCAGATGTAGCACACGCATGTGATGCAATGATAGAGTTGTGTTGACTGATTTAATTCTGCCATTAAAGAAATATTTTGTAGATGATTAAACTTAACTCACAACATTTCCATAAACATCAATAATCAGGTCAAATGACCGATAGGGCACTTTATCAGATTTCTCTTTTGGAAAGGGACCTGAGGGGGCATATTATTACATTTTATCCAGTGGAGGAGCATCCAGAGGGCAACTATGAAGGTATTATTCATGTGATTTCCACTGAAAGGGCAGCAGTGAGGGAATTTTATAAAGTTGTATCTACGACAAAGACATCCTAGAGGGCACCTTTTAACCCCTTTCAACTGAGGCAGTTTCAGGGCCGGTTCGGAGCTGGCGCTCAATTGAGGACCGGTTTTTCGTGTTTCGACTGCGAGTGAACCGTCCTGGCCAGGGAAAACCGGTTCCAGAGCGGCTCCAACTCTTTGCTGGTCTAGAACCGCAAACCGCTTACGTCAGGGGCGGGGTTGCCGTGAACTAGTGATGCGTCGGTCGTGAACGATCCAGATCTATGAGCCAGCTCTTTGAAGTGAACGACGGGAGCCGGCTCCTTTTTAAATTTTTCTCGTCTTTTTCTGTTAAAGCCTCACGTGATTGGACAAGACATATGGTGGCGTCTTGACCAATCACGTGTCTACATTCAGCAGAACGGGGAGGGGAGAGGTTACAGATACACACAGGGAGATGAGAGGAAGAACATGCGCGGCAGACAGAGAACGCACTAGAAAGGTGAGAAAACGAGTGACTGCAGGAAACACAGTAAACTTTAGACACATTGAAACGGCATGGTCAGTTCAAAGGCAGAGTGTAGACTGTGCAAGGTGAAAATGTCATCAATCAAGGTCCACAAAAAACCTGCAAAGACACATTAGAAGTGTCTGTGAAGGTTCTCAGTCATCCAGGTCATGGACATTAGAACTGTTTATCCATCAGTGCAATAAGTGAAGAATAAAGACAGTGAAGGGAACCTGCTGTTAATGAAGGGGTTTAAAAGTTTATAAATAATATACATGCAGTTAGAGATTGGACCTTTTTGTCTACTTGTGATGAGTCTTGATTTTGTACTTTATAATACATTTTTGTAGCACTCTGCTCCATGTTGAGTATATAAATAAAGCCTCATAAATAATACACATTTGATATAATGTATGTTTATTACATTAGTTACTCATTTGACATATACTTTTACATTATTTTAGGTCATACATTCATTTAAACAAGAAAACATCTGAGGAGCCACTTGGGAACCGAAAGATCCGGCTCTTTGTACTAAGCCGATCCAAAAGAACCGGCTCTCTAAAAAGAGCTGGAATTCCTATCACTACCCTGAACAAAAACCCAAACCAAACGTGTTTCCACCATTGTCCTGAAGCGAAAAAATAAAAAAAATGAATGAATTCCAAGGCAAAGCAGTGGTCGGCCGAGGAGACAAGCTGCTGTTGTCCGCCATCGTTGTTGTTGTGAGGGAAAGTTTGCGCTACTGGGAAAAGTGGTCACGTAAATCTGACGTCATGACGTGCCTCTAATCCAGGGGCTCGAGTGGGCGTAGAAAAAAAAATGGGTACCGTGTTGGTTCACGAGTTCAACCAGCTCCGAACCAGCGTGAGCACCAGCCTGGCTTTCTTTCAGACACGAGGGCACCAGGGGAGAATCACCTCTGCTGCCTCCACTCTGAGAACAAAGTAATACAGTACATTGTTGAAGTATGATGCTTGAGTACAGTATCCAGATACTTGTACTGAACTTGAGGATTTACTCTTTATACTTTACACTTCTACTCAAGTGAATTACTCTCTCTCTTTTTTTACTGGATTTCTGCATCTAAGAGTCAAAGTATCTCTGTAACTATAGCCATGGGATTCTCCAAAAAACAACTTGTGAAGTATAATTTCTATATTTAAACTAACAAACAACAACAAAGAAATACATTAAAATAAAAAAATGAAGTAAACATAAATTCAGATAGGAAAGCAGAAATGTACTCTCAGTTTTGGAGGAACTGCCAAAACATGAAGTATTTAAAGTTAGATCCACTCTGACCAGCTAGAGTAAAGTGCTGCTGACACATAACTTAATAATGTAATGATTTCATGCACAGCATTATACTATTGTATTAGTCACAAGGGTCATTTTCTCTTATTTTGTGGGTACATTTTTGCAGTGATTGTACTTCAATGTGAATATAGTTGAGTACTTCACTAAAATAGGATTAGATTGCAAGCCTGTTGTCATTACAGCTTTTTTTTTTAAATTGATAAAACCATACTGAGCACATGTTATTTTGTTCCTCTGAATGCTGTAGAGTTAAACTGAGAGTCACACTGGTAAAGATCGGTGCGTACAAAGGCAGTAAATCTGTAACCCCTGTTAGGACTGGTTGCTCCAGCTTCTGCAGCCTCAGTACCTGCATCTTTGATTCATTTGCGTCTTTACTGCGTTGTGTAAATGTTATCTTCATACTTCCCTTATTCATCCACTATTCGGCATCCCAGGTGAATCATAGATCAAGATGGTTCCCAACAGTTTTATTAGTGAGAAATATATCTTCAAAAACTCAAACACCAACAGCATCCATGCTGACAACAAAGCACACTTCACATCACCTGATTGTGCTTGAAAAACATCACTGTGGGTGGCCAGACATTTGGCCGCAGGGTATCAGACGTCTGGGCTCTACCAACGTCACCCATCAAAGGTCCTTTCAGCAACTCTAGCTCTACAGAGACACATATAATCCTAAGTCATACACATCACATACACATTCAGCTTTAATTCAATGATGACTTTCTCTGTGCCAAACAAAAAACATGACATCAAGCTTAGAACATTTAGTGCCTGCTGTGTAAAAAGAAAAAGTGTCTACCGAACATCACAGACTGCTTTAGCGCTCTCTGAGCAAAAGAAACACATGGGAGTTTTTAAAACAATTAGCCTGGTTAAATGAGGCTCATTATGTGGTTAGAGGGTTCAGAGGAGAGGAAAAGGAAGGGAAAGGTAAGATGGGGCAAGAAGGAGAGGAGGAGGAGGAGGAGGAGGAGGAGGGAGAAGATGTAGGAATATGGGGTGAAAGAAATGGATGAGAAGCTTTAAAGTGAGGAGAAGAAAAAGGCAGCAGAGTGAAATACAGTGGGAGAGGTGGAAGAATGGAGGTGGAGGAAGCTGTGGAGGTTGTTGGGGGAGGAGGTGGAGGCTTAACAACCTGAATTAAAGTGTCTTTATCCTAAAACTTGGGGAGAAACTCCACGCAGGGCAGGGGTGTATGGAACGCATCAAGTTGTGAAAAACACCCGACCCTGACATGTCAATTACAGCAAGACCTCACACGCATGAGACCAGACACTATCTCGAGTCCATGGTAACGCTGGAATCATCATGTTTATGAAGAAGCAAACATCTGAAAGTATGAACAAATGTTTATCAGTAAAGAAAACAAGAAACCATGAGGCGGTCTTTGAAGGGATCAGCTCCATCATCGTCTTCATAATCTGTGGCCCATCCAGAAATACAAACAGATCCTGATCTGAGTATGAACCATTTCCTCCAATTGTGTAAGATACAGATGTGTACATTTGATGTCAGGAAATCATTGTCACACATCTTTTAATGCAACTCTGAAATAAGAGATTTATTTTTGATGGAGGTAGCTCACATTCCAATCCAATCCACTTTATTTATATAGCACATTTAAAAAAACAATCAAGTTTAGCAAAGTGCTGCACAGGGAGGTAAAATAAGTCAAAATAACACACACAACATGAAACAATGTGAGAAAGTAAAATAGAAAACAATAAAAGAATCATAATAAAAAAAAATAAAAAACTTTAAAAAATAAATAATACAAAAAATAAATAGAATAAAAACAATCTAAGCACAAATAAAAATCCAACAAAAGAACAGACAGAGACAGAGACCACACAACTCTCATGTTGGGTTAAAAGACAAGGAGTAAAAATATGTTTTAAGACGGGATCTTAAAGTCAATAATGTTGGGGATAGTCTAACATGGGGGGCAGCTCGTTCCACAGTTTGGGGGCCACTGCTGAGAAGGCACGGCCACCCTTGGTCTTCAGCCTGGTCCTGGGGACCACAAGAAGCTGCTGACCAGTAGACCTCAAAGACTGTGACAGGGCCACATAGCAAGAAGTGTTAAACCGACCACAAAAAATATGGAAGATATGTCAGACACAATATAAATTGAAAGATATGTGAATGATGTGTATGATATGTTGTATTTCCACTGTAAAGGAGAGGTATGAGCTGAGGAGGCATCTAAGGCATTATTGTCATTACCTGTATCAATCCAGTATACCGTGAGAATTAGACGAGGTTATTTAAGGAGGATGTGAGGTCCAGGAAGGGGAGGAAACGGAGGAGAGCCGCGAAAAAATGAGAAAAAGTTTGTAGCGCCAGAGCTGTCTGCAGCTACTACTGTTTTATGTTGAGTTGTAAGGTGACAACTGTGGTTAAAGTTTGTTCCCAGGAAATCCCTTAACGCGACTGTTGTGGATTATGCGGATTTTTTCTCCTCGTTTCCCGCACGGAGACATCAGACTCCCAGGCTCGTCTTTGAATATTGGAAGGAAATATTGCGCCGGCTGCGGGTGAGATCTGACTGTTTTTCTTTTGTACTGGTATACCAGGGGGGGGATCGATCGTTTTTCTTTTGGATGGCTTCTTATTTATTTTAACGGATTAACTTCTCGGTGACGGAGGACGGACGCATCGGCGGACCGGAGCGCCCGAACGAACTTAAAAAGACTGAAAAAGACACAAAAGAGTGCAGTATTGTTTTGTTTGAATGTGGATTTCGTTTTGAAATAATTTTACGTTGATTTAGGGTCCATAAACGGTCCAATTTAAAACCTGATACGTTTACTAGTGTTTTATTTCTTTTCTGTACCGACCAGGTTTACCGGTTTCCTCATGAATCCCCTTAGTGTGTAACTACGACGAGAACAAGAGTCGAGTCGATTGTTACAGATGGTGGCCCGTACGGGGACGGAGACATAAATTTTGTTGTAAACCTGAACTGTACGTTTACATTTTTGTTTGAGAACCGTGTGTTTATTTTGCCTGTTTAAAGCCTGTTTTTGCCTGTGATAAAGCCTACTTGGCAAACAGGTCTGTTTGTTGTAAAATAGAAATTGTGAATAATTGGAAACCAAATATGGAAAACGAAGAGAGTGTTCAGCAGATTGTTGAGTTAGCTGATCCTACAGGAGTGACTCCCAGTGCTGACACAGAAACCAGGGTCTCTACTCCTGCATCTAGGTATGAGGTGCATGAGCAGCACAGCCGTAGAACAGGCGGTGATGCCTGGGTCACCAGGAGAAATCCTGTGGGCGAAGTGACCTCATTGATTAGTTCTCTTTATTTGTCAGATGCAGAGGAGCATGAAGAGCGAGAGTTAGAGGGGGAAGTTGCCTCCTACCTTAACCTCCCAGTTCTCACTTCCCTTGGCACAGACTTGGGGACAGTGATTGAGAAGGTAAAGTCCCTTGAGGCTGATTTCAGAGATTCTGTCAGCAGTGCAATAAATAGAGAAGAGAGCATCAGAGGTTACATTGACAAAAATGTAGATGCACTTGAAAATCATATGATGACAACATTAAGAGAGTTTGAAGAACAACTGGTGAACTGTTTACACCGACGTGATGAGAAGTGGAAAGCAGAACTCGATAGGCTGAAGCGCGCCAGCCTCGCTGCTGCCCCAAGATCTTTCCACAGTGATGAGTACAGCTTCCGTCCGTGTAATCTTCGTTCCACCCCGACCCAAACTACGACTACGGCTAGTACCCAAGCTTCTTCCCGGGATATGCCGAGTCCCCCATTCTCCTCCAAGGTACCCAACCCAACCTTGTCATTTAAGGACCCAATCATTGTAGCTGGAGAATCAAGGTCAGATCAGGGAGATTCCATCTCTGCTGTAAAGCTGGCACAAGTGGTGGATAACAGCAGCTGTGACGCTCATTGTTCTTCCAGGGCCCCTCCCCACTTACCTGTGAGCGGCCAGGCTGCTCGGGCCCCTGTGGTTTATTCGAAGCCTGTTGTTCAAATGGATTTTCCTTCCTTCAGTGGTTCCAGAGAAGTTGCAGAGGTTCTTAACTTTGTGGATCTCTGTGAAACTTTTCTGGCTGTTCGTCCTTTAACCGATGCAGAGTTAGTCGGAGTGTTGTCCAGTGTTCTTAAAGGACCTGCACATAGTTGGTGGAGGGTAGTTAGGAACAAAGTCCACAATTGGGCAGAGTTCAAGGATGCATTCCATGCTGCCTTTCTGCCACCGGATTATCTTGCAGAGGTGGAGGAGAAGCTAAGAGACATGGTGCAGTTACCTGACCAGTGTGTGAGAGATTTCGCCTATGATTATCGTGCTCTCTGTTTACGGTGGAAACCTGACATCTCAGAAGCTGAGTTGGTGAGGAAAATACTTAATAACTGTAACCCGAGAATAGCTGGCTGTCTAAGGGGCACGGTCACTACTGTTGAGCAGCTGGTGATCATTGGCACTTTAGTGGAGAAAGACTGCACCGCAGCCAAGGAGTATTGGGGCAAAGTAGACCAACAGAAAGCAAAGGGGAAGATGGCCAAAAAATCCCAAGACAAATGGCTTGCCAAAAAGCCTGCTGATGTAGTGTCGATAGTGCAACGGGGAAAAAAGGACCCCATGACTCTGTTACACGTTCCCGTAGAGGTCAGGGGGATGCAGTATGAGGCTGTTATCGATACCGCATGCACTTATTCCCTCATGCGACACAGTCAGTGGTTAAAGGTGACTAGGGAGGATGAACAAATGAGGCCAAGTGACAACCAGAGCTTTGCCCTTGCTGATGGGAAAACTTGCCATGGAGCTTTAGGGAAAGTACAACTATTGTATGGCTGGCATGACGTGATGTGGTCTGTAGAGACGTACATCATTGATGATGACAATCTGGCGTTCCCCCTTATTCTAGGCTTAGATTTTCTTACCAAGACTGCAACCATTCTCAACCTGGGCAACCACACTTATGGAGTTAAAGGGCCAAGAGGCTACACCTTCTATCCCTTCCTCTCTGACCCTCTGGATAAACGAGGAACCAACTCCAGTGTCAGCCTCATCATGGCACTCCCTCCACCGGACGCAGACTGTTTCCGGGAAGAGACTGTCCCAGATTTTGCAGAGCATCCACCTGAGGTTAGGGCTCTTCTGAAAGCTTGGCCAACAGTGTGCTCTGGCAAGTTAGGGAAGACCACAGTTGAAGAGCACAGGATCTTTACAACAGACGAGGTTCCTGTACGCTGCAGAGCCTATAGGGTGTCACCGTACAAGCGTCAAATCATTACTGACCAAGTGGAGCAAATGCTCAAGGAGGGCATCATAGAGCCCTCCCAATCATCATGGGGATCACCGGTGGTTTTGGTTCCAAAACCAGACAAGACCCCCAGATTCTGCGTTGATTTCCGGCCTGTGAATGCAAAAACTCAGCCGGATGCATATCCTATGCCCATCATCCACGACCTGCTGGAGTCTCTACATGGAGCGACACTATTCAGTACCCTGGACTTAAAATCAGGTTACTGGCAAATGGCAATGTCCGAAGAAAGCAAAGCCAAGACAGCAGTTATAACCCCAGTGGGTCTCTTCCAGTTCAAATGCATGCCATTTGGGCTAAAAAACGCTGGTGCTTCGTTTCAGAGGCTGATGGAGAGGGTCCTGGGGGAGTTAAGGGGGAAGATCTGTTTTGTTTACATCGATGACGTCATAATTTTCTCCCCCACGCCTGAGCAGCACCTCAAAGACTTAAATGCAGTGCTGAGAAAGCTTCATGATGCCAACTTAACGCTTAACATGAAGAAGTGCCATTTCTTCTGTCAAGAACTAAAATTCCTTGGTCATGTGGTTTCTGAAAAGGGGGTCCAGGTGGACCCTGAGAAGACTGAAGCAGTGACGGTGTATCCCACCCCTACCACCGTTAAATCGCTGCAGCGGTTTCTTGGTCTTGTGGGGTGGTACCACAAGTTCATTGCCCACTTTGCGGACATTGCTGCGCCCTTGCACCTCCTGACGAGGAAGGATGTGAAATGGATCTGGACAGAAAAATGCCAGCAAAGCTTTGACCAGTTAAAGCAGGCCCTGGTCAGTGCGCCAATCCTGACTCAGCCTGACCATTCACTCCCTTTTGAGGTGCATACAGATGCTAGTGATGTAGGTTTAGGAGCAGTGCTCGTACAGGTTGATGAGGAAGGGGAAAAGGTAATAGCCTATGCTTCCCGAGGTCTGCGAGGGGCTGAGTGTAATTACTCCACCTCAGAGAAGGAGTGCCTTGCCGTTGTGTGGGCTGTTGAAAAGTGGCGCCATTATCTGGAGGGAAGAGAATTCATTGTGTATACAGACCATGCAGCCTTGACCTGGGCCTTCAATTGTCCAAAAACCTCGTCACGATTGACTCGTTGGATCTTGCGGCTCCAACAGTTCCAGTTCAAGGTCTGTTACAGAAAAGGCCTTCAAAACATTGTGCCTGATGCCCTCTCCAGAGTTGGTTCATCAATTGCTACATCTGCAGCCTATGTTGCCTTGAACACCTCCAGAGACCTCTCAGATCTCCCTATGTCCTTGGCTGAAATCAGAGGAGCACAAGAAAAAGATCCGGAGGTCGTAGATTGGATGAAAGACGCTGCCAACCCTGGAAGGCCGGGAAGGGTGGCCTTCACCATGTTGCAAGGACTCCTGTATCGGAAGTCACCCCTAGGTGATGGAGGCCTAAAATATCAACTGGTGGTGCCTAAGAGTCTGGTGCTTTGTTTTCTGGAGTATTTCCATGATCATCCATTAGGTGGGCACCTTGGAAGGCTGAAGACCCTCCTGCGGATTCTGGAGGTTGCCTGGTGGACATCGGTGCGACAGGATGTATGGTCGCATGTGAAATGTTGTCTCACCTGCCAGTCTTACAAAGCAGAGAATCAAAGACCAGCTGGTTTCTTGCAGTCCACCAAAGTTGAAGCAGCATGGGAAAAGCTTGGCATGGATCTGATGGGACCGTTTCCCAGGAGCAAGAAAGGACATCGATTCCTTTTGGTCATCGTGGACTACTTTACAAAGTGGGTTGAGATGTTTCCCCTGAAAGACAGTAAAGCGCCCCGCATTGCTAGCATTCTGAAGGATGAGATCTTTACTCGCTTTGGTGTCCCTAGGGAGTTAGTATCGGATCGGGGTCCTCAGTTCACAGGCCATGAGATGGCTAACCTGTGTAAAATCTGGGGAGTGAGGCAGAGTTTCACTACGAGTTATCACCCTCAAGCCAATCTAACAGAGCGCTCCAATCGAACCATTAAGACTATGATTGCTTCCTATGTAGGCGACCAGCACAAGGATTGGGATCAGTGGATCAGGGAATTCCGCTTTGCCATCAATGCGGCACAACATGAAACCACTGGTAGAACGCCGGCAGAACTGGCATTAGGGAGAATCCTTAAAGGTCCACTAGAACGGATGATTAGTTCACCGCCTACACCTCAGCAATCTCCCTACAAACTATTAGAGAGGCAACAACAAATGGCTGAGCAAGTCAAAAAGAAAGTGGGGGTGTGTCAGACCCGACAAGCCAGGTATTATAATGCCCGGAGGAGAGGTGCACAATTCCTGCCGGGAGACCAGGTCTGGGTCCGTACTCACCCTCTCTCAAAAGCGTCAGACAGTTTCTCATCCAAGCTTGCGCCTAAGTGGTCAGGGCCAGCTACGGTGATGAGAACGTTAGGCCCCATCAACTACCGTGTACAGTGGAACGACCACAGTAAGAGGTCAGACACAGTTAATGTGGTGAACCTGAAGCCCTATTTTGGGGTTCAGCCTCCGCTACCTCCGGCAGGGGGGGGGGGATCTGTGACAGGGCCACATAGCAAGAAGTGTTAAACCGACCACAAAAAATATGGAAGATATGTCAGACACAATATAAATTGAAAGATATGTGAATGATGTGTATGATATGTTGTATTTCCACTGTAAAGGAGAGGTATGAGCTGAGGAGGCATCTAAGGCATTATTGTCATTACCTGTATCAATCCAGTATACCGTGAGAATTAGACGAGGTTATTTAAGGAGGATGTGAGGTCCAGGAAGGGGAGGAAACGGAGGAGAGCCGCGAAAAAATGAGAAAAAGTTTGTAGCGCCAGAGCTGTCTGCAGCTACTACTGTTTTATGTTGAGTTGTAAGGTGACAACTGTGGTTAAAGTTTGTTCCCAGGAAATCCCTTAACGCGACTGTTGTGGATTATGCGGATTTTTTCTCCTCGTTTCCCGCACGGAGACATCAGACTCCCAGGCTCGTCTTTGGATATTGGAAGGAAATATTGCGCCGGCTGCGGGTGAGATCTGACTGTTTTTCTTTTGTACTGGTATACCAGGGGGGGGATCGATCGTTTTTCTTTTGGATGGCTTCTTATTTATTTTAACGGATTAACTTCTCGGTGACGGAGGACGGACGCATCGGCGGACCGGAGAGCCCGAACGAACTTAAAAAGACTGAAAAAGACACAAAAGAGTGCAGTATTGTTTTGTTTGAATGTGGATTTCGTTTTGAAATAATTTTACGTTGATTTAGGGTCCATAAACGGTCCAATTTAAAACCTGATACGTTTACTAGTGTTTTATTTCTTTTCTGTACCGACCAGGTTTACCGGTTTCCTCATGAATCCCCTTAGTGTGTAACTACGACGAGAACAAGAGTCGAGTCGATTGTTACAAGACCTTGTGGGAGTCTTTGCAGGAGGTCAGAAATATACTGTGGAGCTACTCCATTTAAAGATTCTTAAGACAATACAATCTTAAAATGAATCCTGAAATGAACAGGGAGCCGGTGGAGGGAAGCGAGGATGAGGGTAATGTGCTGTTACTTATGGGTGCCAGTTAAAAGACGAGCAGCAGCATTTTGGGCTGACTGTAGGCGTGGCAGGGAGGCCCGGTTAATGCCTACATAAAGGGCGTTACACTCGTCCAGTCGAGTAGAAATAATAGCATGCATCACTCTCTCAAAATCATTGAAAGTAAAACCCGATTTCATCTTAGATAAAAGCCTCAAATGTTAAAAACAAGATCGGACGACAGAATTGATCTGTTAATCTAATTTAAAATCATCATCCATTATGACACCAAGATTGGTTACTGAGGGTTCATTCATTCATTCATTCATTCATTTATATGCCATGATTTCTTCCCTCAGGAGCTGCGTGTTGACTTTTAATTGGAAGTGCTGAAAAATAAAAGCAATGGGTTAATTACACTAAGGCAGTTAGGGAGTGATGTAATGACGGCATAACCATCAAACACAGCTTCTGATGCCAAAGTTGCAGTCATCTTGCTTTTAACTTTCACAGCTTCTTGTTTTAACTGAAGCTCTGGTGCACTAAACATGCAGCTGCTGTCACCTCATTTTCCATTCATCACCTTTAATCTAACGGGAGTGAAAACTCTTTATAGAAATTCTAACCCAACACTTTCCATTCTGTATGCATGCTGTAGATTTTTCAGCTATTCTTTGGCACAGGTTGAATACAGTGTTTGTACATTACGTTCTTGGATCAGTGACATTATAATGCACACAATGCAAAATCCACAGAGTATACAGTATATTATTTATGCACTGCTTAAATCATCTTGCATTATTTTCCAGAATTTAAGCCTCATAATTTTGTTCTGGCACCCCTGCACACGGCTATCACTGACTATCTGTGAGTAAATTTGGCATTATATATGACGTTACGCATGCCAGCAATCAGAGGTTGATCTGGTTATCCTGTTGGAACCAAGAGAATATCATATTTATCATAAGCAGTCATACGCTCTCAGTTTTTTCCACCAAGTGTACTAAACATCACAAATATTTAGTGCTTGCAATGCAGAGACGCCAAACGTTCATCGTACAAGGATGAATGGAGAAAAGGTGACAGGTCAATGCAAAGCAGCTGCTTCAATGGATCCAGGATGCTACTGCCAATTTTCTATCCAGAGTGTGTTAATGTGTGTTAGTTTATGTTTGCATAAAGGAGTGTGTGTGGTGCATGTTTTTGATTTGGTCAAAGATGATTAATCGTACTGTAAAATGTAATCCTTAAGTTTCTTCAGTCATAATAGATTTAGGCTAAAGTGAGCGCTCTCTATTTATTCATTCATAAACAGCCATAGAGCCTTTATTTGTTTGATTCCTACATCAAACCTCATTGTTTATGTTGGCCCTTTTATTCCCAAGGAGTCATGTACTCACACTTTGTCACTGCCCACTGCAGCCTACAGAGACGTACCCTGCAGCATCTGGCTTTTAACTCAACATTATAAAAATCCTCAGCGTTGGACTCAGAGTAACTACTGCATTGAGTGACTTCACCAGGGTACACACTACAAGATAATCAGGATGAGGGTGTGATTCCTTCTTCCAACAACAGTCAGTGAAGGCCCGATATTTTGATGGTTCTAAAGATGTTGTCAGATGTGTTACGAGCGATTTCACTCCCCCAAATCTGCCCCGAAGACAATCAGGGCCACACTGATTTGTAATCAAACATATCAAACATGTTCACTATTTACAATCAGATATCCTAACCAGCGGACAGCAGAGCAGCCTCTGTGGATTTTCACTTGGAATGAAACGATACCCAATCAGAGAGCAAGCTGGCTGAAGAAGGAAGCACAACAAACAATACCAAGGCAACAACAGTAAATGTGAAGCATAGCGTTGGATGGACATAAGACATGAAGGACCCACATGTTGATTTGTGTCAACAACACAATGTGTCATGTAAAATATAATACCATTGAACTGACAAGGAGAGGAGTTGAACTGAACTTTTGAACACAATGGATGCACCATGAAGCTAGCTAAACAACATTTAGCTTGTAAACCTTCCCCCTGTCCACCATGTGTGTTTACTCTGAAGTTTTGTTTGACTTCAAGACATTTTGTGAGATTCCCAGTTGCTGGTGAATCTGTTAGTGTGTGGTGACCATATTGTAGCTTGCATTATTGGTTATAATGTGTGGGGTCTCACACATTTTCAACAGCTGTTAGGAGTTTTCAAATCTTCAGTTTCATACCAGGCTGTACTAGAAAGACTGACAAAGTCAGAGGCTGGGAACAACAGATCAGGCCAAACAACACTGAACCTCCGCCCAGGCGACATGGCTGAAATCCAGTGTTGTATTGTTGTTTTAGACTCTGACCGTAATCTTTTTCCTAACCTTTACCATATATTTGTTGAGTCCTAAACCTAACTAAACACCAAAGTGGTCAAGTGTTATTTGATGACCAGGGATGAGCACACAATGTACAGCATGTTAATAGTGTTAAAACATGTAACTACATGACTGACGCACGGGTGTCTTGCTTACTGATTTTCAAATACTATTCAGGAGTGATATCTGCATCAATATAAATGGAATAAAATCTGTTTATGCATTTGACAGAAAAATCTCTGCTCGTTGACACATTTCCATCATCTCACAGCTCACATTGCTCAGATACTTAAACAACTGAAGTAGTGAAGCTGCAGTATGTGAAGAAAAAACCTGTAAATGGATGCAGTCATATCAATGATGGGAAATTTCATGTCCAAACATGTTCTTTTTGAGTGTTCACAAAAAGTCCCCAAGATTAAAAAAAAGACTTCAGTAAATTCCAAGTCCCAAACTCCTGAAGCTCAGGGTCCAACTCAAATAAAACCCATTAGACATACTAGAACCAAATGGGAGTTGTGAAGCTCACAGAACTTAAATACAGCCCAGTTGCACAAAGCTAAAGACTTGTGGTGCAATCTGTCCTTGTAAAGTGCGTAGATATGTAATTGCAGTCAAAAGTCAGTAAGGTTGGGGCTTTCATGGGAGAAAGGTAGGCTGTGCAGTTACAAAAGTACGAACCAGCTGAGAGGGACAAGCAGGGTCTGATTCAGTCAGCTGCTGGAGACAGTTTGCCAGTAGGGAGCCATTAGCTTGCTAGCAACAGCACAAAGCTGTGCTGTAATGTATTTGGCAGAGTTAAAACACCAATGGTGTTCACTGCCAACATAATGAGAGAAAAACCCGGCTGCTTCTGCTGTGCTGCCCACGTGTGCTCTTCTGCTCTGCGTGTACGAGAATGACCTCACTGAGAGACACCAACACACGGCACAGAAACAGAGTTAATGAAAGAGGTTTGGTATGTTCCAGATAGATTGAAATGTGATTGGATAAAGGAGGAAATGTCTTTTTAGATATGTCCAACAATAAGAAAGGAAATGACAAGTGGTCATTTGTGGCTGAGGTAGTCTGAAAAGGTTGGAATGAGTAATCCTTGTGGACAGTGGCACATGTTGACACAGCAGATGCTTTTTTCATAAAGAGGGATAATACAGCAAGCGAGCAATTTTGGGCTTTAGTTAGCAATACACTTTATTGTAATGATTTAAGTTTTGTACCTTTACTCAAACCTTCTTTAATTTTGCAGCAATTCTTACAACAGATGCTGTTTTTGTTGATGACTACTCTTAAAAAAAAAGAGTAAAAATAGAACACCATTTGGGTGTATCGGGTATGAACTTAAAATAAACTACAGCCTTAGTTTATGGCAATAACTTATTACCCAGCTGTGTAAAATATTCTATTCTGATTGGTCAAAACCCCATAACAACTGTGATTTATTTATCAACAGTAAAGTATTACCAGGGACCACCTCATCCCACATGTCAAGTCAAATTAATCTGCAGAAAGGAGTGCAGCACATTTCACCTCTGCCTGTTGACACTGTGGCAAAAAACATTAGATCCAGTTGGCATTGTAAATCTGTAACAAACAACACAGAGGACATTGTTTATATTCATTTGAATGTATTCAGATTTGTGGATAATAGCTGACTAGTCACCAACAAAGAAAAGAAAAAGAGAGACGTAAGCAGTGCAGAAAGAGCGAGGGAGGTTGACTGACACAATGAGCAGATTAAAAGAGACTCTACCAAATTGCAGAAGACAGGCGTGAAGCAGCCACAAAATGGAAATGGAAAACAGTGCGTGCCTTGGTCCTCTTGACTGAAGAACTGTTTGGGTGAAAAGAAATATAGGCCTACCATTGCCATGAAAGCACTACCAATGTTAAAGTCAGCCCTACACCTTCAGAGTGAGACGAGACCCCTCCTTCTTTGTGTTGGAGTCTTGCTCATTCTGTCTGAAGTCCAATCCACATGTCAGCCACAGTAACTCATTAATGGGGGTCAGTCTTAGCGTGTCAGATTTGGATACATGGTCATCACCTGTTGCATGGATCCATTTAGTGTTGGTTTTTGGTTGTTACCAAACTTATCCAGAATGATGTTGATAAAAAATCCTACCTCATATAAATATCAATGAACACTTGGTAACATGAATGGAAAAAAACATTTTGGACCCCCTGACCAAGCTATCGTGTAACCATCGTGTGAATTTTCCATTGACGGTGCCAAGAGAGTCAGCAGTAACAGCCTAACTGATAAGAGAGTAAAAACTGTTTCTCTGTCTCTGTGCACGTCAGTGATTTCATGTCAGATTTACATATCATTTTAGTAGCATTACCACAGATCCCTCTGCCCTGCCCTGAACCAAAATTCCTGATACTCTGTGTGTAAGTGTGTGCAGGTGTGTGTAAGTGTGTATCCAGTAAATAAGTTTACTTTTGCCCTGACAACCATCCACCCCCTGATACACTGCTGCATAAAGGACCTCTGTTCTCCCTCCTTCCTCTGTCTGATTCCACACACACACACAAACACACACACGCATTTTCTACAGACAACAAGGAAAACTGTTTCCAAATCCGAGTGTGCTTGCTCGTATTGGCCAGCAATTTTGTTGGTGTCCATAAATGTATGTATCCCTCTCTGGTTGGATCTCTCTTACCAAATACTAAGACACAAACACGTTCAGTTTTCTCTTGGGCTTTAGAGCCAAATCCACGCTTGGACAGGCCAACTGGGAATTCTGGCAAAATTCAGATTGGCTGACTCACCCTTGGGCTGCACACTTTCTCACAACTCACTAACTTTCTAAAGGAAGCAGATTTGTTTCATTTTATTGAAATAAAAACTGAGAGTTGTGTCCATTTCACAGCAATTTATGACAAATTATCTTAGAATCGACAAGCTGATGATGGACTTCCCAAGAAGTTTCTCCACAGCATTTTATAAGAAACACTCTGATATACAGGAAGAGTCGTGTCAGTATTTGATTCATGAGGACTCGGATGACTATGAAGACAAAAGCAGCCATCTGCAGAAAAATGAGTCAACAGAAAATTCCAATGAAACGTGATAAAATGTAAAAAATGGACAAGGTTGAGCTCACATTGTGTTTCTAAAAATGTGTCTTCATACAGTAGGTCTTCTTTCCTGTTTAGAGCGGTATCATGAATGAAACATTCTACAGCGAAGGTTGAGGTTTGGTTTTTAATGGTAAGAAGCTGAGGTCAGATTGTTGCAATGGATCATGCACATCTATGTAGTGATCAAAAACATAGGGTTATCCTCTCTCAAGTGCAAACAGGACTTTGTATTAACACTTTTTGTGTATTTTCTTCAGAATTATGACTTTAACGTTGCAACTTGTTTCGGCGGGTTTATGAGGAGTTCATTTTGCCAGAGGTGTGAAGAAGGACTTGGATCAAGAACCAAAGAATCAGTGTGATTTTTGGGGATTGTATGTCTGTTACCCGATTTATTTAAAGACATGTAAAGGACTGTGTTGAATGTTTTTGTAGCTTTGCCAAATGCTGCTCTTTTGACAATGGAAGATGATGAATGCCTGCTTGCATCTAAAATAAATAATTATTGATTACTTAATCCAATAATTAAAATGCAGCACTTTCATTCAGGCCATTTACGTATATTCATGCCAATCTAACACTTCCCACTCACTCATGGGCATCAGCATCCATTTGGAAGGAGAGTATTCACTTTGTG
The DNA here is from genome assembly GCF_009762535.1 of Notolabrus celidotus. NCBI lineage: Eukaryota > Metazoa > Chordata > Actinopteri > Labriformes > Labridae > Notolabrus > Notolabrus celidotus. The sequence continues at coordinate 35,100,863 of NC_048283.1, forward strand.
ACAGGATTGTGCGTTTGTTAAGGAGAATGTTTCCTCGCACAAATGTTCCAGAAAATTGGCAAAAGCTTGTGATAATAATATTGAAAAGGAAAAAGGAATATTGAGTGTTATGTTAAAGAGAGAATGTCTTTCAATGCTGTGCTCGTCATGACTGCTTCACAGTCCAAATAGTTAGATCAAGATGTGGATGCATAAGGCAAACGTGTGGAAATTCTTTGTTCTTTTTTATGATCTTCTTGAAATTCATACACCTTTAAAGCTGGGGTTGGTAATCTTGGAAAACTAGCATGAATTTGAATGTAGCATGTCTTCAGGACTCCATCTAACCCCTCCCCTCCTCCCTCAGAGCTCCTCCAAAACGACGCCCCCCCCGCTCACATGCACGAGCGCCGCTGACTTGCGACCATATGATGGTGACTGATTCAAAACCGGTCCTCACCAAAACATTCTCATAGTGAAAGTTAAAAATACAAATAAACATGGCTGCTGTTAGTACTCACAACTGTCATGCTAGCATTATCCAGTTGTACTGGTGACACGATATCAGGAGAAAAGTTATAACACATATATAATACTGTAACAGATCTACTGTTTGTTAAACCTGTTCAGTGTAGATGTTCTTAATTCCTACAGTGTTGACAGTCAGTGAAGGCATCAGGAGAGGTGTAGAGTGTGTGAGATGTAGAAAGGAGAGACAAGAGGAGAAGTTCTTCATTCATTCAAACATTGATTGTTGTTTTGTTGGTTGGCGTGATCACGGCCGACAGTGACCGGTTATTAAAGATCAACATGTTCACCAATCGGCTCATCATCACTACAGCGTCCGGACGGACGCTACAATACATCTACATTTTCTGTAGGACTTACTGAATGTCATTCATTCTTCTGCTTGTCAGAGCCCCGTGGTGAGAGCTTTTTAGACTCTGATCCGGACTACAGTCCTGAACAAAGCACCTCATCGGGTCAGAGGGGACAGGCCTGAGGTAGAGCGAGAGGGGCAGTCAGTAGAGTCAGGGGAAGTAGAGGCAGGGGACGGGGACTCGGAGTGCACACCGGGGAAATGTACGCGCAGGAGGCGGGCAGAAAGGCAGGACGGGATTTGAATGGTTTAAAATTTTGGCACCCAAAAAACGGTGATTGGTTGGTGTTTTCCCAGGTTTACTCCGGCTGTAGATAGCAGCTTTTCTTCACTCCTTTTTAAGAACACAATATGTATTGATTGCCATCAGGCGTAAAGATCATTTTAACCAGTAGAACAAAAAGTGGATCTAAACCTGATTACCAACCCCAGCTTTAAGTGAAGAAAGAATAGTTGCACCAGTTTACTTAAAGCATGCAGCAGGTGATATTTTTCTGAGAACAGTAATACATTTTTGTATGGATCTTTAATTGTGGTGATAACTACTCTTGAGTTGAATCACAGACTGATCATTATGCCCATTGAATTAACTGACACTCTGATTTTCAATGAAGAAACTTCCAGGAAACAAGTGAGAGCTCACAGATGATTCCAGTGGGGTTGCCTCTGTGGGGATGTGTGATGTTGAAAAACTATTAATAAAAACCGAGCAGTTACCAAAAGTGACAAACCTGATTTTGTGTCCTGGTGCATCTAAAAATATTTATTCTAACCACACTTCCATAAAAACAGATGAACAACTAAAAAAGACTCATACACCAAAATGTCATAACAATAGTTTATTTTATTTGGCACAACACAAAAAAGTGCTTTACGATAACACTGCCCATGACTACTTTGGCATGAAAACAACCGTAACTGTTGGTCTCATTCATAAAACCTTAGAATAAACCTCTTTCAAATAGTTTGAACAAAAAAAGTCACTCAGTTTTTCTTTTGTCACTGCTCATTAAGGCACCTCAAAAACTTGACAACACATTTTGTGCAAAGGTCTTAGACAAACTTTTTGAGTCTGCTTTGGCTTTGTAGGCCTTCATGTCAAGCTCCATGTAGATGGAACACTGTAAGAAAGTTGATTCAAGCAATTATGTTAATATACTGTACATATTAAAAATAAGTCCTAAATGTATTGTTTTTGCAGTTTAGGGATTTGACATACTGTATATACCAGAGGGCAATCTACTAATTGCATAATTCTATCCACATAAATATGCTGGGTTTTATCTACGTTTAGTGTACAAAAACACAGGTTCATCACCTCTCTCTTTAAACCAATAACTTATCCCTACTAATTGCATTTTTGTTGTTGTTATTGCAGACAAAACCCCCAGCTCATAATTTCACATTGTTTGGTCAGATATACAAGTCATTGTCAGAACAGTTGAAAGCACAACAAATATTTTCCCATTTTCCTTACAAAAACATGAGTGAAAATAAAGGATCTTTGGTAGCTAAGCAAAAATAGAATATGTCTATATATAAAATGCATTGAAATACAAAGGTACAATACGTAAACGGCTACAGCAAAAGGCCAACAAGGCAGAGATATCCAGCTTTGACTTAATAAGGAACTGCGTATAAAAAAGGACACTTTAATATTCAATATCACAAACAGATCATAAATTACTTGAGACTTTCAGAATGCATCAGTCTTTGGATGGCATCCCGATGCCTTGATGCAATGCAAAGAGAACCACTGAGGTATTTCATCTTGATTACGTCAAGCATCACACTTGACGACTGGAGAGACATAAAAGTGCATAAGAATTAAACTTACGTCTGCTCCTGGTCGTCTTTAGCAAACACTGGACTTGTTTCATTCCAAAACGCTGTCCCCTTTCATCAAGTGCCCTTTTCACATTCCTGTCATCAGGTAGTACTTGTCTCCCATTAGATGCATTTTAAACTGATTGTTCTACTTAATTCAAGAAAACCGAGATGCATCCGTTTTCCTCATTACAGTATTTAAAGAAAGGATGAGAGCCAGGGCACATTGCAGGGGAACACCACAGTCTTGGAGTGGAACAGATCCACCGTGTCTACTTGGTGGTTTTCATTCAACTTTGTAGAAAGAAATACATAAACAACAAAAGTGTTAAAATGATCTTTCAACACGCGCCCATTATTCATATTCTTTTTAAAAATGTCATTGTCATCTGTATAAAATAAAATAGTCACAGCAGCAATGATACACCATCTCTCTTCTGGTCACGTGTTCACCTGGTCACCTGATCTGGTTGAGATTGCATCCACCAATCAGCGATCAGTTTGAGATTCTTCACTTTGTAAACGTCGAGAATAAATCTGCATTCATGTCATATGGGAAAAAAAACTTGCAAGGCTTGTGAGAGTCCAGACATTTGAACACAATGAATTTTCAGAATATTCAAGGCACAAAGTGAACACTTCTTTGAATCTCACACCTGTTCACACCTTTACACATCCATTCACAAAGAATAAATTGCACTGCAGTGAGTGATATGGTTGGACTGAGGGCAATTTAGCAGCAATGTAGGAGTTGGAATAATGAGCTGATGCGATACAAAAATGCTTTGATAATGTGAGAAGACCTCAAGGCAGAATATTTCCCATATGACATGGATGCAACAAAGAAAGAGCAGCTCTCCATTTTAAAGCCCTTTCCTTATAAGCCTCACCCTAAGCCCTAACTCTTTGATATTGTTACTCTACTGAAAAAACTGCCATAAAACACTGGAAGGGATCACTGTTGCATTTTCCACAGTACTAAAAACTTTCTTGAAATCATATTTTTTGTTTGACTTTTGAAATGGAAATGTGTCAATGAGATCCACACTCACCATCCAGAATGATTTGCCTGCATTACATTTTTGGTAGATGGTGATAGCCTCCCTCAGCTCCACTTGGATTTCAGACATAATCCATAACATTCGTCATTTGACAGTTTTAATATAAACTCAAGCAATGTACCAGTGGTTTCTTGGCTTCCATAGTGGGAGTGATATGTTAACTTGTTCCTGGTCAGGATGTACAGACAGTTATTGGTGATACAATGATGCTCTGGAGGTTGAATATTTTACTGGTCAAGTTGAACCCAAATGGTAGTAGATAAAAATCCACAGTTTCTTTGGTTCAGTTGTAAATGTCATACTGAAGACCAGTGAAAACGACATGGGTAAGAGGTAGCTAATATTGCAAAGCCTAGCACTCTCGCTGCTAACCACAAGATATTTTTTATCTTGCCATTCTGAGTTATCAAGATTAGCACGTTAGCTTACAGTAGCTGAATTTTTCAGCTAAAGACAGCTAGGTAAGCCAATTAGCTGACATGCTGACATTCCAAGATCATAATTGTTATGGTCATGAATGGACAAAAAAAAGCAGCCACTGCCATTTCAATGTTTTCCCATTCAAGCTTGACAGAAACTCCATTTTGGTTGAACTCAACAATTTGCCTCCAGAGCTGCTCTGCATCTTACAACATTTGAATAACAACAACATAGTGTGAGATAGAACAATGTCAAAAGAAAGTTCAGTGGTAAATGATGACCGTAGTCTGCAAGTCATACATCCAGGACCATATCATAGAGTGGTTCCTTCTTCCTCTTCCCACACTTATTGATAAGCACTGTGTATAACATCAATAGAATGACCCAGTAACTGGCGTACACGACTGCCCCTATGATCAGAACAATCTTTTCAGAGTCAGGAAAGGGCTTCTTAAACTGCAGGATTGTTGTGTAGAGAATCCCAATGAAGAGGATGGTGAACCAAACTGATATAGGAATCAAGCCGATGAAGTTCACCACTATTGTTTTCCTCCCAGAGGTCCCCCATCCAGACTTGTTGATTGTTAGTATTGCAAACATCTTGGCAGGCAACAGGCTTGACATGTACAGTACGGAGTAGAATGACATGAATACCATGACAATGTTACCTCTAAGGCAGCTGGCGAATGACGACTTGATCAGTGCCACCGCCTGCACAATGAGTAGAAACAAGAAAATATTCCAGAGTCTTCCTTGGTAGAAGAGTTTGATTGCAGTGGCAATGAGGAAAAACGGGAAGAAGCCCGTGATCACGGCCTCATAAGTCATCCATAAATGGTGTTTGTGGAACCACAGGGAGTTGTAAAGCCACTCTCTGAAGTATGACTTACTCCAACGAGTCTGTTGGTTGAGCCACCGCAAGTACGTGACCGGCGTCTCAGTGAGGCACTTTGATCGTGCAGTATATTTGGTTGCATATCCGAGACTTAAAACTCTGTTTGTGAGATGGCGGTCATCCCCAAAACTGCAGTGGGATCCCATGAAAGTCTGATTGTACCAGTCTTCAACAAACTCATGCAGGAGAGAGTTCCGGTACATTCCTAAAGGCCCGCTAATGCACTGTACACAACCAAAGTAGGATTGGCATGCCCGCTCAATGTTGAAGGCCATCCAGTACCTCACACTGCTCAGGAAGGAGATCCACGACTCGTATTTGTTCAGGATCTAAAGAGGAATTGGTTCACCAAAAGATAAAGAAGTAAGTTCAACATGAAAGGGAAATGCAATCGATGTAAAGAGCTCAGTTTGTACATATGTCATGAAGTTTGCATGTCAGTAATGAGCTTGGTATTGGAACTAACCTGTACATCTCCTCCAACGCCTCCCACCATCGGATCTTCTTCCAGAACCTTCACCATCTCGACTGATGATGCTGGGTCCAACATGGTGTCAGAGTCACACACCTGAGCAGAAGCCACAAGATAAATATAGAAGATCATCAGCTACTTTCATGTAAAAAACACAATTAATGGAAGTATTTATTTCTATCCAAGTCATTTTCCAAGAATAGAGTGATCACAAGATCATTAAGGCCCCTTAAAATGAATTCACGACATGTGATATTGGACTTGACATGACTTAAAGGTAGTACAAAGTTCACTTGGCTTTTATAGCTTTCTTTTCTTGTCTTGCAGTTCACAACTGATGCTCTTTTCAGCTCTCTCTATTTTCTTCTATAAATGGTAATCTACCCAAGCCTTATCAGGTGAGGAAAAGAGACCCTGAGCCCAATCCCTTTTAACAGAGCACATCTGTTTCAGTCAGAGCCTGATGATAGTAAAAAGGCACGAAGCACTGTCCCTCCTTGCCCTTTACGTTAAAGAGTACTGGCATGACTTCTGACACTGTTTCAGTAATTTCTTTTCAAATGTCTGTAAAACAACAGGTTTCTGGCAGACTGGAGGCTGCTGCAGGTGTTCAAATCTAAAGCTTTTTATTGCAAACTCATTAAACATTTCACATGTTTTAACATTCAAAAGGTTGCACCTTATGTTACTTGCTCAGCATGCCTTTTGTAACACAACAGTCAGTACATTTCAGAACAAGTATGGCGTAAAGACTTTGCGTTTTGGCCAATGAAAGGTTCGACAGAATCGGTTTTACTTGTGCCATTTATCCTGAACCCAGTCTGGGAGCCATTAATATGATATGATTCAACCAAGACCATATTTTCCATGCTGTGTCATTGTTTACAGTCTGACAAACAACTGCAGAAGCTAGACTGGAGGTGCAGATGAGGAACAAATGCAGGTTTAAAATCATCAGTGAATTGTTGATTGGTGCTGGGACTACATTGATACTGATGAGTTCCACTTCTTATGTCTGGTTTCTGTGTGAGTTCAAACGGAGACCTGGACAGTAGTTATGTGCCACTTGCTCATGGGTTCTGCATTTTCATGCTGAATTTGATTAGAGAGATAATGTTGAACACTAACATTCATTCCTGTAGAACAAATGCAAGGCCACCAGGACAAGGACAATGACCTCTTTAAATGGGGCGCATGCTATAACTAATCATTTATTTAACTTATTGGCTCAAAGTAGTGCAAAAAAAAAAAAAAGACAAAAAAAAAACATCATGGTGTGATTTAGCCAACTGGGAATATTTCCGAAAATATTTGCAGTTGTTAAACACTAGATGACAACATGCTGCTACCCTTTTCATTTTATTCTTTACAAAAAAAATTTCAAGCTTGTCTGGGCTACTGTGACCTCAGGGGAAAACTTAACCATATAGCCTTATTAATAAAATAATGCTAAATGGTAGCACAGCCAAAGTGGTGCAAAGAAGTCAACACAATGACACAGGAAAGTATGTAAGATGCTATGCTAACATTAGCTGCTATTAGCCACTGGTTCTCACAGAACAAAAAGGCTGTATGAGTCAAACCCTTTAGGAGTGTTGAATTGTTTTATTGCTCTTGACTTTAACTTTTGAAAGAAACATAAAACACACATCATGCCTGACACAAATCACAAGTTGAATAGTTTCCTTAACTCTTATGGTTTATGACCATGCTATCAATCTTCTGAACAGCACATATTCCTCAGCATTTACTGCCTTCAGGATAAAAACAGGTTTCCTGATGCTTCATCAGCTTCTGAGCTGCCAAGCTTGGTACTGTGCGGTTCATATTTTAAGCAACCCCACTGCACAATCTTGGACTGTCAGACAGCCAAACAGCCTTGGGGACTGCTTTCTAAAGATGTAATCTAAGTGTCATTTACATACACAGGTTATTATTCTGTGGATGATTTCTCTCCACAGCAGTATTTCATAAAATCTGTCTTTAGTCCTACAGAAATGTATCTCTTCTCTAAGTCTTCAGCTCTTTATTGAAATCCAGCAAACAAACAACAGAATTTCATCTCTTTTGAGACCATTGAGGGCCCCTACTCTGGGTACGACTCATGCACTTGATGATGTAACACTCAGCTCTGTGAAACAGATCTGTTATTACACTTAGACATGAGCTACTGCCGGCCCTCTTCACGCTACACTACACAACACGATACACACAGCCACAGTCCGTCAAAAGCTGCACAAAAGACTCTTTGTGGACCCTATATGTAGCTTGGCAGAGCCCCCCTCTCTCTCTCTCTCCAGCCCTCTACCCTTTTCCTCTATCTCAGGTCACACTTGTGTCACTTGTCCTTGATTTACCTGGTGTCCGGTTTGCAATGTTTAAACACCTTGTCCCTACTTTTTTTTTGTACAACTTCCTCTTCTTTGGCTCTTGAAAATTCAATTCCTAACACCCATTCTGTCTATTTCTAAGTCATAGACTTACCTGCACATAGTCCACGCTCCTCCCAAGTGCTTTGAAGGCTGTGTACATGACCTCCCTCTTCCCGCCCCACTTCTGCATGATGCACACACACTTGTTGTTTAGCACCAGTTTTGAGATCTGCTGCAGGCCTTCGGCGTAGCTCTCATCCGTCTCCTCGGGCCCTCTGTGGTGAAAGTTACTCCGCCACACGTACGTGGCCGATTTGTCCCATCCCATGATCTCTTTGAAAATATCCATCATGTACAAGTCATCTTCTGAGTTCCCATCGATCACCATGATCACTTTGATCCCTGGGTATGTCAGCCTCCTCACGGACACCAAGCATTTCCTCAGGTAGTTTGGATCCTCTTGATACGCTGCGATGCACAGCGCCAAGGATTTGGTGAGTTTGATGGGCGTCTCCAAGGACCGCCGCATGTTTCGGTGTTCCAGGAGCGCAAAGAGGCTTTGAATGATGAGGTGGATGACCAAGATGGCGCCGTAAAGGCCAAAGGATAGATGATTGCGGGCTGTGGTGAAGAACTGGTAGCCCATGATGTAGGCTGTGGTGATTCCCACCAGCAGGGACACGCCAAACATGGTGGTCCCAAATATCCGCAGGCAGGTTAGAATTCTCTGGCACTTCATCTGAGGACACAATGTGGAGAAAAGGGACTACATTTAGTAAATGTAGCACAAAAACTATTGAATTTGATTCTGTTATTTACAAGGCTGATGCTTTGACAGTTGAAACTGTATCTCATATTATGCAAATCAACTGCCTTTAGAAAATACACACATCTTAACATGAATATGGAATTGACTTCCTTTTGAGGTTGCAAAGGTTTGGGAAGCCAAATGAGAGAGATAAATGTGTTCACATGTATAAGTACTAAATAAAATAGCTACAATAGTGTGCAACATCCACAGAAAACACTTGTATCAATACAGGCTGAAGATTTGATGAAAATCATCACTCTGCAGAGGAAAGCTGATTATTCAAAGTGCTCCTGTACGGTGTACACAACCCTGTTTTACTACAACAAACCCAGGTATAGAAAGCAGTAAAGTCTCCCCCCCCCTTGTCGTCTCCCCTCTCCTCCCTTCATTCTACCCCTCCCCAAAACCCCTGTGTAAATGTCAGACAGTTGTGAGTAGCTGATTGTTCCAGCCCTCCTTTAGTGTGGGTGGGCACACATTACAAGATTTCTTGACCTAATTAACCAACAAGCTGGCTGCTCCTGCCAAACATCCAACCAAGTGCTGTCTGAATGCCTGATTGAAACTATTATTTTATTTGTTGTTCTCTTGTATTGTAATAAAGAGCTCAAGATATTTTCAAGAGAAGCATTCCTCTGAAGGATCTCTGATCCTGACCATCAGGAGTTTTGAGGTTGTTTTTTTTTTTTTAAAGTGGGACGAGTGAAGAACAAGTCCTGCCTTAACTCGCAGTGACCGACTTTTCTGAGCCTGAGCCCTATTGCACAGAATCTTCTGCTCAGAATCTAGTTTTCCAGCCCTCATTATGTTGCTACCGCCATCTGTTTGGCAGACCAGCAGAGACCCACTCAGCGCAGCTCAATGCAGAGCGGACCACCCTGTGATGTCATCTGTTTATATCTCCGTGGGAAGAAGAACACAAGGGCTTTTTAGATTTTCTAATGCTGCACGTGTGCTTCTTCCCCTCCATGAATCCCCAATGAAAATATGACGAGACAGTCGTTACTAGGATTAAACAGATGAAAAGATAAGTCGAACAGTAAATAGAAGGAAGACGCGGCATGATGCGATTATTTGGATAAGAGGAAAGGAAAGATCAGGGGATGTCTGACGCTTAAAAAATATGTTTTTGGGTCATAGTGAAGGTCCCCCTTGTGGCATAAAAGCTGCAATTTAAATATTTACAATTTCAGATTCTGACGTTTTCTTTTAGCTTAAAGGAAATCAATATTCTTGCATTTTTCATCAATATACAGAATTAAATATTAGCTCTATGTGTCAGTTCAGTCGATGCATGTAAATTAGGTCAAGAAAGAAAGTCATCATCAGAGTACACAAAGCCCAGTGGAGTTTGTGATTTGGCAAGGAGTCTTTACACCACACCTAAACACACACAAGACAGATGGAGGGAGGGAATAAAGACAGAAAGAGAGAGACTGAATTGATTCGAGAGTTTGGGAGACAAAGTCAGAAGAAAAAGAAAGTGGGTAAAAGTGAGCAAGAAGACAACAGATGGATGTTTGGAAAGAAGAAAACAGGAAGGAGAGAAGGAGAGAAGGAGAGAGAGAGAGGCTAAGCTAAAAGGGAGGAACCTTGGCTCAGACATAATGTCTTGTTAATTTGATCGTTGGATGAGAAGGCCACAACCAGTGCAGCAGACCTCCTCTGGCACGTGGCAAGGCTCTTAACGTCAGCCGCCCATTTACAAGACCCCTGACACACATACACTTCTCACACACACACACACACATAGACACACACACACACACACTAATGCATGTTTAAAAGCTTATTACAACAGAGGGAGAGAAAAAGAGAGAGGGGAGTGTGTCTGTAAAAAAATACACATTTTTAATTGTGTGTGCTGAGAGAGTGTTTCACCTTCGACCTCATTTTGTTCGTGCACAAATGTGTTTGAGTGCATGTGTGTGTTACGCTTCACAACTATATATGGTAGTGCAGAATAAACTCTTTCACCCTGTCTCTCAGTATTAACTTTGAATGAACTCAGCCACTGCTAAAGAGAAATGTGTTTCATCATTAAAATACCATCAAAATAAAAGCACCTAATGCTTTCTGAATGTCTGGTGTAGAAATGATTGTAAAAAAATCTTTGCAATTAGGACAGGAAGGCTTTGCAAATCTATTAATGTAACTCTTTGACCCGGGCATGACAGGGCTAATTCAGACAGACACGTTCACACCTACTGGGAATTCACAGTTTCCACTTCACCAAATCTGCATGTCTCTGGGCTGCAGGAGGAAATCACAGGACTTGAAGGAAACCACTGCGCACACATGGAGAACATACAAACCCTGCGCAGCTTTTGTTGCCTTCTGACCGCTTGTTTATTTACGATACACCCTTTACAGACATGAAACGCTCGCCCGGGCTAAAAGTTTGTGGTGAAAATACAAAATCAAACTGTGAAATTGAATCCAGGTCATGATCCACAAACACACACACACAGTCAGCTCTGTGTAATCAAGTGATTCTGTGCAACATTGCCAGCTGTTGGGGTGCTGTGCTCATCATAGCGTCTCGTACTCCCTCATGGGCGTGCGATCCACTGCAGAGGTCAAGACTAACAATTAGCTCAGACTGCAGGAAGATTAACTGCAGGCTAAAAGTCACTTATGAAGCGCGTCCATACGTGCCCCCTGAGATTTAGCCTCTAATCAGAGGATTATCGTGACACTGAAGGTGTCATTGACTCATGTGGATGTTGTCGCTCTGGAGCAGTGTGGATGTACTTGACAGTATATGACGTGTGTACCGGTAAAGAGTCATTAGTACATGTGGAATACATCAAGATTTGAGTTTGTTTTTGTATCTTAGCACATGGAAGTGAGAGAATCCCTTCAATGTGGTTATTAAGGCTCTCATTGTGGATCTGTGTGTGTTGTGACCTTAAGTTGGCTGCAGTCTCACTCTGACGTCATCGACGTTCTCTTGAGTAAAACCCCTGCTGACATAGAGACAAGACAATTAGGTCAAATTTAACATTGATGGAGAGTTAATGGGTTAGCAGAGAGAAGAATGAATGAATGAGTTTCCTCACTCTTTCTAAAATGTTGTTGCGGTCTCTTTTCTGCTCAGACATAATAGTTCAAACTATTTGAGAGACTGTTCCAGCGTTGAAGGAGTGTCGAGCAAGGGCACATCCAGAGGGATGGCTGGGGGTGGCATCAGCCCATTGAAATCTGATTGGCCACCCCAGGTGCCCCCCAAAAACTACAATTTGCCTTGTCAGAAGGGAGGCTAATGTTAAAATATGGACTGTGTTGCCTGCAAGTAGTTTTCTTTGTATTAAGATGTAAAGTATCTTATTTTGTTGGTACTTAAATTATGGACGAATACTTCACACAACTTTTTTTATAAGAGGTTTCTAGGAGAAGAATCAGTCCATCAAAAAAATACACGCAGGCTACTGCACACTGTCAAACTTTCACAACTACATTTGTAGGTAACATGTAGAAATATTGCCAGTGACTTCTTTTTGAGTCCCTAAGAACCAAGCATCGAAGCCTCAATGATGTCATTCTGTCTTTTTACTTTTAAAAGTTACAAAAATATACACTGGAATATAACATCTGTATGATATTTCAATATTGGAAGGTACATTTCAATAATGAGGACAAGGTCAATAAATGATTTTATTCATGTGTACTTCATGCCAGCCCTGCATAAGTCGGTGCCCCAGTTTGGTCGAACCCCTGGTGTCTGCTGCCTCAATGTTAAAGTATAGCTTATTCAGGTAGAGCATCCTGGTTTCAACCTGGATTCATTAATAAATATGAAAATGCATGGGCACCATTGCATGTTAGCATGCTAACATTTGCTAGTTAACAGTAAACACAAAGTCCATGTAAGTCCTTAAAGTCTGTGTGGTTGTTTTAGTCTGGATTAAAGTGGTGGACTGACAAACTGCTGCTAGCTTAACTAATACTGCATGATGCACAGACCAAAGCCTCAACTTTTACTAATATTCTGGGGGATTTGCACTGACACAATACTTATCTTTCATAAAAGCTTGGGACACAAATTAAAAACAGATTTTGTGGCTGAAATTCTAGATGTCAAGTTTAGTTTGGATTGTGATAGAACTGCTTTTTTAACACCATGCAGATATTCTTGATGGTTTAAAACCAGACTATTATCTCTGACTTGGGATTTTAAATGTTCTTTTATACTTGTCTTTGACTCTGAACCTGTTTCAGTCCAAGCATTTAGTTTCTAATCAATGGAGAAGTAAAGGAAATGTCTCTATGACCCATTTTGGTAGTCTACAATGAGTGATGGTACTTAAGTGATTTATTACAGTTTAGAGAATCCCTACATGCGTATGAGGGTTATGCAACAACAGAAAGATGCCAGATTTACTGTACATGAGACTTGTCTGGAAAAATTTGAATACCATTAAGTCTCTCTGTTGCCAGGCTGGCCATGTGTTCCTGCATTTGTGTGTTTGAGCAAACATGTGAGCTAAGCATTTTATGTACTGTGTGTGTGTTTAGCATGTGTGTGTACATGCATGCAGGAAAAGCTGCGTGTGTGAGTGCATGTGTGCTGTAAGAGGAAGAGCAGTCTCAAGAGAGCAGTGGAATCCCTGTCAGCAGGGTCCCAGCTCCAAGGCCTGTGATGGGATGTAAAATATAACAAGGCTCTCCAGACTTGTGTGTGTTTGTGTGTGTGTCTTTATACAGTGAGACACATGTATAGGAATCTGTGTGTGTGTCACGACTGGACGCTATGCACAGGCAGTGTAAATCTGAAGTACAGCCAACAAAGACAGCTTTGCTGGTCCGCATGGAGCTGAGATAACATAAAGCTAACATCTTTATGTTATCGTGACTCAGCAGTCGTCAGCTTAAAGTGTAACAATGAAAAATCTGCAGCTCTGTCCAGAAGAGTGCTACTCACAAATCAGGCTTAAGTGTTGCTCACATCTGTGGCTTAGGCGTCTTGATTGAATGACCTGGAGTTCATGTTTATGACAACTTTTTGATCTGTATCAATAAACAACAGATTCAGACTACTGAAGATATGAAAATTATATTTATGCTAGCTCAAAGCCTCACAGAGTTGATCCAGAAATATGTACAATTTTCACGTTATCACAGCCGTATTGGAAAACCAGACCTGCAGAGGTTATTTTGAAATCTAAGAGGCATGATGTTTAGTGAGCAGAAAAATGCAGACGGCCACGAATGATGAATTACATAGTCTGGAAAATGAACGAGCAATGCGTATTGTAAACTCGTGCATGCACAAACTTCTGTATGTGTGTGTGTGTGTGTGTGTGTGTGTGTGTGTGTGTGTGTGTGTGTGTGTGTGCGTGTGTGTGTGTGTGTGTGAGACAGAGAGCTGGGCAGGGCAAGGCATTAAAAGTGGGAGATGGCCCTCATGGCGGTTGTTGCAGGATGCAGGAATGGCTCACGTGTCCCTGAGCAGATGATGAGGCAGAGGAGAGGGAGTGGCTGGGAAAGACTGGAGAGTTGGCTGCTGACTCAGGCGAGACACTCTCGATATGTTCAAAGCTGGGCTCCCATTCCCTCCCAGTAAACTTTCAGGGGCTGCTTTCTGAGATACTAACTACTGTGTGTTGATATGAACACAGTTTTATTCCCTGTTTGGAAAAAAAAAATGGAATGATAGTGACATAATTCTGAAAAGAAAAAGAAAACGCAATAGTTGGTTGTATGATTACATCGAAATAAAACGACTGTAATGTTGTTTTTACTTAATGCACCTCCTCTTTTGTGCCATAATGGTGGCCCCTGTGGATATATAGTGGAACAATATATTTTTGCTGACACTTCCATGTGTGCCTAACTTCTTCTGACAACAAAAAAAAGTCTTTAGACCTCCTTTTAACTTTTAAATTTGGTGAGGAAAGCAAGACACTCTCTTATTCAGTTCAAAGTGGTTCACCGTGCTCATCTCCCTAAATCCAAGCTGGCAAGAATTTACTCTCAAATTGACCCAACATGTGACCGATGTAAATCAGCAGAGGCCACTTTAATACACATGTTCTGGTTTTGCCCCAAAATACAGCGATATTGGGAAGATATCTGTGAAGCACTCTCTGATATTCTTGGTGTCAAAATAACCTTAAACCCGCTCTTATTACTTTTTGGGATCATTGCTGAGGTTTCGGGAGTACCTGCGAATGGTCAGAAACTCATTGCCTTTTCAACATTGCTGGCACGTCGCTTGATACTTTGGAAATGGAAAGATGCGGCACCCCCTACAAAATCACACTGGGTTAACGATGTGCTATTTCATCTGAAACTTGAGAAAATTAGATATGTAATGAAGGGCTCTGAAAGAAAGTTTCATCAGGTTTGGAAGCCTTTTTTAAATTTCTTTAACAAACCGTCAACAAGGGTACAAGAATGAATCCTTATCTTCATGTTCTGGCGGACTCCTACACTGATGGTCTGTATATACTGTACATGTCTGTGTTTTACAGACATTTTTCTTTTTGTGACAGTGGGATAAGGGGTGTTTGGTTCTGGGGGGGCTGGGGGATTTTATTTCCCTCTTTTTGTTGATGTATATTGTTGTATGTTATTCAAATCTCAATAAAAATATTAAACACTAAATTTGGTGAGGAAAATAGTGAACCAAGGCCTTTTCGCAGTGTGTTGTAAGAGGTTATATCAGAAACAGACCTTGCGGCAGTGGCAACAGGGATAAAAATGACTTCATTAAAGTAGTCCGTGTTCCTCATGTTGGCTTTGTTTGCTTTTTTAGCTCATATTGAGAAATCAATGTCAAATTGTGGTTGTTTAAAACAAGTTAAAAACTGCTCACAGTATTTTTAAAGGGATACTGCACTGTTTAATTTTCTCTCAGTGAAACTGAACACTCCAAGTGAACCGAAGGGTCATGGGAGTTTTCAAAGGCGCCGCCAGGAAGTCATTGACCCCGCTCACTCCTCCTCTTCCTCGTCCTCTTCCTCCTTCCTCCCATAAACCCCCCTTAATGTGGTCACATTGTGCTCTTGTTGTGGGAGCTTCGTCGTTATAAGAACCAGAGCTGAACAGTAACACCACCCACTGTGCTACACCGCACTGCACATGATTGGAATCAGGTGGACACAGCCACAAGTGGCAGAGGTAGAGAGTTGACTTTTACACGCTCCCTCTCCTCCTTCCTCCACTGTCTCCTTATTTCCTCACCTTCTGGAAGCCATTAAGATCAGGTGTGATAAAGGCTCGGATTGGCAGAGGAACAAAGGTTACAACATCTGAGAGGAGTGTTCTGCGTTAGTCAACATCGGCTGCTTTTTGGTGCATCCTCTGATTCACTAAACACTGCTGCTGGTGTCATTTTAGCTTTATTCAATTTAAAAGTGATGGCTGGAGGTAAGGCTGCAGATCATTATTTAATAAAATCATTGTGGTGAATCTGTTTGTTAGATTCGAACCAAAAATATGTTGTGACAGACATACAGTATTTTCCCTTTGGATTCCTCCCCGCTCTCTCTCTCTCGGTTTTTGTGAATGAGCAGACGTAGGCGATGCATCCCTTCTACAGAAAACAAGATAGTGAGGGTAAAGAGGCAGAAGAGGAGAGTTAAAGAGAGTTAGGGGACAACAGTATTCAGTAAAAAGAGGATAAAGAGAGGAAGCTTATTGGAAGGAAGTGAATAAGTGAGAGGTTGAAATCTATGGCAGTCACCAAAAGGAGGGGGCAGAAAGAGGCTGGAGGTGGTGGACTTGGCTCTGTTCACTGCCAGCTGAGGAGCTGGACTTACGCCTCTGTGGCAGGCAGGCTGCACAATTTACAACCAAGTTTCAGACATGTCTCAGATGACAATGCTTCATTGTCTTTCCAAAACTTTATGCTCAAAATGCATGCTGGAAAAGTTATTTTTTTCTTACATAAGACCATCAGATCTATAGAAAGTGTAGTTTCACATTAAATCCCCTCTTCTGAGCCCAGGTTGTCACCCATTCATCCAACACTTCCCCTTATCTGACCACCAACGGTTATCAGCAGTGCTCTAAAATCACTCTGCTTCCTCCCTACATGGTAGAAAATTCTATTTTTACTCTCTGTATTATCACAGCAAAGAGATAACACAAGTTACGGTCAGCCATAAAAAGCCTTAAAGATGAATTGAGAGGTTTTTGGAGCTTTTTAGGGCAGAAAAAAGGACATGACTGGGATTTAGATTAAACGATTTCTGACCTTTTATGACAACAAAAATGAAAATGCACGGAAGCCAAAAGTCTTGGCTGTGCAGCTACTAAAACAAAAGTTTCCTTATACAGCCCCCGGGTTGCTTTGTGGTGCATCATAACTCCTATGCATTAGCATTGGCACCAGGCCTCCCTGTGAGACTCTGACTCAGTATGAGGTAGTGGGAATCTAACTCAGACCCTCACCGACATCCAAACTCTCTCACTTTTACTGGCTTGCTGTATGCCGCCTCACGGCCGCTTTACCTACAGAGGGAACCTGGAAAAAAGTGTGTTATTAATGCACAGTATATGAGGTAGGTGGTGGGGCTGGTGTTGTGTGTTTGGGAGGAGCTGCACACATGCACTCTCTCCTGACTTCAGTGGTTATACCTTGCCAGCCCAGAGGCCCTATAGACCAGAGGACCCCTGCTGTGAGCAGTAATGGCACGTGGGACTTGTTGTGAGCCCTAATGGAGACCAGCCATGGAATGCCTCCCTCTGTTAAGTAGTAAACTGCTCTGTGCGCTGTGAGGAGGAACATCCTGTAGCAGTGATGAGTAAACTGCATGACTGTGTCAACCATTGAAGAGTGCCAAATAGAAGTGACTTTTCTTCCTTTACGGACTCCCCATGTAGCTGCACAAAAGAATTAAATCTTTGTTTTGGTGTTTACTGTTCCACTAACAGGCCCAAGAGATAGACTGCCTCCCTCACTGAAGAGAAGTGAACCCCACTGTCAGCAGAGAGTCCCTCGAGGGCTGAGATTAAGGACAGTAAGTTGGTATTAGTCACGATGCATGTGTGCACAGACAGAAGGTGCACAGATGAACAGATTTGACAAAGAACATTTGTCCTTAACTATTATTTTAAAAGCCACACATGCACATCTAACTCAGCTTCAGTAAAAGCACATTCATAGGTAAAGTAAACTATGCTTACTTCTAAACAATGCAGTTTTGGTTGGATTAACTGTCCGGCAGCTATCATGCAAAAGCAAAACTTTGCAGCTGTTTCTGTATCAGTTTTCCAAAAAAACCTGGGATGTATAAATCACAATGTATCTATAGTATGCATGAAAATCTGTTGGGCCAAACATGGAAGGGGCGTGATCTCACATTTATATTTTGGCACTGCTCTTAATACTTGATCCCTCATCACAGGTGGATATCATGCTTCCAGCTCACACTGCCTCGGCCTTAAAGTCAAACGCTTCAGGTCAGTACAGTCAGGTCAGGTCAGTGAGCCAGGTCAGTAGGAAGTATAGTTTCCATGGGTAGGATAGATACTGTACTGAACATCATAAATACATGACAGGAATGTTGAGACATCCAACTCACAGATGGACATTCCGGGCGTGGGTTTAACAGTGGTAAATCTGCACAGTGAGAGACCGGAGTGGGAGAATGGAGGAAGAGATTATGTCAAAGGATGGGGACAGATGTTCATTTGCATTCATGTACTATGTGTGAAGTAGGCGTGTGAGGAAGTTCTTATGCCAACAGCAGACAGGAATTTTGCCAACATTGTCTCCAGTGGGCTCTTTGTGCGGATGGCACCGACATTAGTTTCTGTCATATCTGCATCAATCTATACATTTCTGATCTCCAACAAGATCAGTCAGAGCAGCCGGAGGAACTCCTGATCAACTTCAGCAATAATGTCAGCTACCAACATCCATTCAGAGAAGATAATAATCATATAGTAATACATTAAATTACACACTAGAATATTATTGCTTCTCATTTTCACGTGTGCGCGTAGCGGTCTTTCACATCAGGCATCAAATTACGCGCTCCCACCACGCGGCAACCCAAACGTGTCCCATTCCAGCCCTCTCATTGGCTCACAAACCTCAAACAATGACGTACATCTTTTGACGTAATCAGATGGGGTATCGTATAAAAACGTATAATGACTGGCTCAGTGAAGACCAGATGTAGTTTATGATTACAAGACTAATCCCTGGTGGACATGTTTTGCGCAGCTGGCACTGCTGATAAAGGAGGAATACAGATGTTCTTGCCTGTCACATTAAACTTTTCACACTTTTGTTTCCTTGGTAATAATGACAACATATGGATAAAGTTTAGCCAACAACAGTAGAAAATAATTCGTTCCAATTTTTAACCTTTCAAAGACACTTGCGCGTTTTACGCACAAGCCAAAAAGACCAATAAAGCTGGTGTGCCTCAAGATCAAAGCATCACTCCATTGATGAACATTTAAGTTGGACTTTATGATTATTATTTTGAATCATAAAACACAAATTGTGATATATACAAAGAATTGAGCGTCTATATGAACAAAATGTCCAAAATCTACATTTTTACGCAGTTAATCAGTTGTCAAACTACTGCTCTCAAGTATGACTGGCATCTGATACAGAGTTTATCACTGTCTGTCTGGCTGCAGGGTCACCAAATGACCAAGTGAGGTTGCTTACCTTGAAGCAGCTGTTCGTTCGTCCTTGAGAAAGGATGCGGTCAGCTCCGGCGGCTCTGGCACCGCTCCACAGGGACAAAAAGTCTCGTCAAAGTTTCAAAAGACACGTCTTTAGTGGAGACGCTCATGAATCCGCTGAAACTGATCCTCGTTAATAAGAAAATGATACTGCCGCACGTTCCTCCACAGACTGCTAAAAACTAGAAAAGACAAGCACCCAGCTGAGCAAACCGACTGCAGTCATTCAATATGCACCGCATATATTTCAGGTAAACAAATACAAACATCATGTCAGTTGTCTTTGGCATCATTCATATAAAAAAGTATAAATAAAAAATAGATTATGCAAAAAAGATAAATATTTCTCTCCATCAACTGCCAGTTTCATTCATTTTTAAAAGTTTCTACAAAGTTAGAAAAAAAGTCATCAACTTTGTCTGCGTCAATCAGATTGACATAAAAGTGAAAAATTCCAGTAAAGACTGACCATCAAATATAAGTCAGGTTATTTAAATGTTGGGGCATGTAGGAGAGGATTTCTTAAGTTTCCCCCAGCATCCAGGTTACGCAGAGCGCAGAGAAGTGGCCAAAAGTGTATGTGCCGCTGCTGTCTAATGCCTTCCAGACGGCTGTATGTGTGGAGCCTCCTTTATGGCTGCAGCGGCTCCCAAACCCCTTTTACCGGGCTACAACAGATTGGCGTGTTGTTTTAATAAGAGGGGATGGTTTGGGGGGTATGAGGAGGAGCGAAGGAGAGGAGGGAGAGAGTCCCTCATCTAAGTCATTCAAACTCCTGAGGTAGCGACAGGGAGAGAGAGAGAGAGAGGGAGAGGGAGAGAGAGAGGGAGAGAGAGAGAGAGTGTGTGAGAGAGAGAGAGAGTGTGTGAGAGAGAGACCCTCAGTGGCTGCCCATGCACCCATTCAGCAGAATTATGGCACGTATGGCACGTAAACCTATATGTTTTGTCTTTAATTTTTTAATTACCTCTACACAACCTGGTGGAAAAAACTGTTGAATGTTTAATGCTGAGATTGAAATTCAGTGAGTTTACAATAATTTACCTCAAAAGTTACTAATATGGTTAAAAAAGTAGACCCAAGGACAGTGTACAACTTGAGATAACATCTGGAGATCAGTCATCTGTATAATAAGTGCATATCCAGTGCGCACGTGTCCGGCTGGACTTTCGATGTTATGGAATTTCAGTCATTTCATTGATTCACATGAGTGCAGTTCTCCACTTTGACCAGCAGACAGTGCTGTGTAATACAGAACAGGGAGCCAGCGGTCTGAAACTTACAGTAGCTCGTCAGTCTAAAGGGAATATCCAACCAAAATCAAGACTCCTGTTACTCCTACCCCCACAAGTCAGAAAGTGTTTGTCATTATTATGAGGAAGTCTTCTGTGATACCTGGAAAAGTTAGGAAACATAAGTTCAGTGAAAACCACAGATTTCCACACTTTTTTAAAAATCTGTTTGACAGTGTGAGGGGAATAGGTGTTTCTTAATCAGCTGCAAAACATGTCCAATTCAGTATGTCAGTGTATTACAACATCTACGATACCTATTATTTTAGAGTAAGTTGTAACATTTACTAAAGTGAAGCGTGAATCCTCATACTGTACATGTTTGATATAATACAATAATTCTACATTTTCTCTGAAGCAGCTCAGTTTTTATTCTGACAGAAATCTGTCAATAGCCTCCATCCATCCATCTTTCCAATTTCTTCCGCTTATTTGGGGTCGGGTCGTGGAGGCAGCAGTCCGAGCAGATGGATCCAGACGTCCCTCTCCCCAACAACATTTTCCAGCTCCCCCTTGAGAATCCCAAGGTGTTCTAAAACCAGGTGGAATATATAATCCCTGCAGTGAGTTCTGGGTCCACCCCAAGGCCTTCTCCCTGTTGGATGTGCCTCTAAAGGGAGGTGTCTGGGAGGCCTCCTTATCAAATGCCTGAACCACCTCAACTGACTCCTTTCAAGTGGTCAATGTAGCCTAAAGGATGATAATCTGAAACTGTATTTGTTGATAGTGTTGATAAAGGTACAAAACTCTTTAACAAGTAAGCATGGGTGCTGGGATTTTGGACCCTACTAGAACATATCAAAATAGGCCGCACCATCTCACAAATATTAATGTTCTAATATTTTTAGGGCCCCTTTCAGTTGTGGGTCTTTATAACTGCATTGAATTTAACCTGCAGGGCTGCTTAATAAGGTTAGGCGATTGTAACATACACTGATGCACAACAAAAGAATCTCAGAACAAAAAAATCCAGTAGTAAGTTGCATTGCACCAGTTTCCCACATTATCAGGGTTGCTTTTCTATCTTTAGAAAGCTCCTAAAAGTCTGAAGCACAGATGATACCAGTGATGTCACAGGCGGAGCTTTGCAGCTCTGAGTATCTTGGCAACTTAAAAGCAAAAATAAATGAAATCACAGAAATGATGGGACTCAAGTGTGAATCAAAGTAAATCAGTATCAACGTAATATAGATAGGTCCTAACAGCTCGGGGTGAGTCACTTTGTTTAACTAATGATTATAATTTAAGAATAAAGTTTTCCAGTATCTAAGTTTAGAATTGATAGCCCTTTGGGGCACATTTGTCATTTTGGGCTGTCAAAACAAAACTGACCTTTCCTTAAATTTTGACACGAGTTTGCTCGAAAATCATGTCCTATTCATCTTTGCCAACTCCAGAAGGTTTCCTCAAGATCAAAATGAACACAATAAATGCTCTTTATAAAGCGTATATTCAGAATATGAGAGTATTTAATTCAGGGATGAATAGAACCAAGGCCTGTGGTAGGAAACCCCCTGCATTGTTTATGTATGGTGAAGTAGAAACACACATTTTCCAACCTCCAGTGGGTCTGATACAGACTGAGTGAGAAGTGTTATTGTCACAAGAGCCAGAATCTGTTAAAGACCAGATAAGGTCTCCGCTCTTTATTATTTGTACTTAAAAAAAAAAGCTCAGTTACTCATTTAAACAGGGGAATAGACAATGACATTCAGATCATATAAGGCTTTCTGGAAGAAGATGAAGAGTTAACACACCACAGAATAGAGATGTCAGTGGTGTCATTTAGGGAACTGTGAAAACATGCCCATTAATGTGGTAATTCTGAGTAATTGTCTTTAATGACTTTATGAATACAACATAATGAGTATGTGATTTAAATGGCATTTAGGCAATCAAAAAAAGAAGTTAATCTGGCCTTTTATCCAGGAGCAAAAGTACTTTCTTTCTGCTTGAAGGAGTTTTGTTTCGGTTAAGCATGATTACCTCTTCTGGGCTGAATTATATGGGATTATTTTCTCTGGTTTGTTTGCTTATAACACTTTGCTT
The DNA here is from genome assembly GCF_009762535.1 of Notolabrus celidotus. Taxonomy (NCBI): domain Eukaryota; kingdom Metazoa; phylum Chordata; class Actinopteri; order Labriformes; family Labridae; genus Notolabrus; species Notolabrus celidotus. The sequence continues at coordinate 35,123,577 of NC_048283.1, forward strand.
CAATCACAAACGTACTAAGGGAGAAAATCCTAACTTGCCAGCCCATGAATATCCCCATGCTGACCACAAAAAGAAAAACTGAGCTCTACGTGGCTCAGCATCATTGTCAAAGACCGAGAGGTGCCATACTTCAATTAAATTTCCTTCAAACTAACAGACTGCACCACACACCTATATTACAGCCTGGATGTCCAAATGGAAATACTTAGAGTCTAAATGTTCTTTGTCCACTTCAGTGAGACTCTACAGGCAGGAAACAGCAGCACATCATTGGGGAATATATTGAGCAATTATTCTGGGAGGTATAGTCAGCTGTGGGTCTACACTCACAAAACATGTCACACTGTCAATCTGGAGTTTGTTTTACTTTTGCCTTGTCCAGAAATTCAGCCCAGGATTGAACATAAATCCCCCACACTGACGCAACCAGCCCTCAGCTTAGGTGTAGCATATAATATAGCTGTTTTAAACCCCTGCATCGGCTGAGAAAAGTCTCAATGGGCAGCTTTGAATGAGTGATGCACTTCCCATGAGAGGTGCTGTCAGTGGGTCTTTGAACCAAGCAGTTAACCCCTCAATGCAGCAGAGAAGATTCAGGTCTGTCACGGTGGAGCTGCACATATGTGGTGCTTGTTCAGGGACGGTAAAGCTGTCATTCTGCTGTTGAAAACAAAAATATACTACACGGCTGAACCTATCATAAACTGCAAAGACAGAGTGCAAAACTTGATAACTGAGAGTAGAGTTTCTCCATAAAAGTGGCAGAGACATTGTGTTGGTTTTAAAGCCTTTAGTTTTACTTCAAAACCATCACCACAAGCAGGCAATCAATCAATCAATCCCTTTACAGAAATAATAATAATAATAATAATAATAATAATAATAATAATAATAATAATAATACATTTTATTTAGAAGCACCTTTCTAAACACTCAAGGTCACTTTACAGAAAGAATAAAACACTAAATGATGAATGCATAGTTTTGTTTTCTGGTCGTAGTACAAAGTGTATAGCTCACTAGCATGTTTGGCGAGCTTACTTTGCATGTGAGGGTAAAAGAGTTCAAAGCCATCTGTTGTAATACAATCCTGGATCTCATAGGTTGTCATTTGATGGCTATTTAAAGTAGTCTCTATAAACATTATGCACAGATGTATTGGTTGAACATCAGCTTCTGCTGATATTGGCAGACATCAGGCACCATTAGCAGATGTTTATATGTTGTGTTGCATCAATTTAATGCCAGCAAGCTAGTTAACCTGATTCAGAGGTTTTCATGTGGCAGAGGAAGTCACCCACCTGTTGAACAAACTCTGATCAGGTGGTCAAACATGCAAGAAAATGTCAGCAGCGTGGGAATAATACACCGTCTCTGTGTCTGATTTTCAAATGAGCTTTGAGACAAAGGATTACAAAGAAGGAACGTAAAAATGACATTGATGTTGCCCGTTTATGTGCATTGGTGATAGATTTCTTCATACATGTGCAGCATTAATGCACTTATATGCATTGCTTCTCAACTTTGACTCCATTCTGCCTTCTCAAGCTGCTGATCCTACTGTTAACCCTACAACACTATTCCCAGGTGATTTTCACCTGAGCAAACACATTTACATGATTTTCATTATTTTGCGTTTGTCTGAGTGTCATAGCTTCAGCATCGTCTTTGAAGGCGTGGGTGTTTCCCTACTCCAAAACACGCTTTTTCCTACAGGCACGTGTTCGGGTGATTTTCACCCTTTTTTGTTTCTCTCTCCTGCTGCTGTTTGTGTGACAAGGAGAATGTGCCTTCACCAGGGAAGTCTCAAATGTCCCAGGAAAGGGTTGACTGAACACCAAGTTTCCAGTTCCATCATTTTTTGTTCTAGAAATTTTTGGTCCTGAATACCAAATTTTCAGTAACTGTGGAGCATTTTTATGGTCCCCCTGTGATACATTTTTTCATTTTGTTAGACATGGCACAGTTTAAAATAAAAACACACTACTGTAATTTGTCATGTATTGTCATATTTTGATATATTTTGATATATTTTGATATATTTTGATGACAATTAATTTTTATTGGGTATATCATATCGAGTAAAAAACACCCGGCGTTAGTGATGGTGTTACTAATTTTAGTGACAGTGTTCTAGGGTTAGAGATGATGTATAGACGCTAGTCTTGGCGTGAGGCCCTTTATTGCTTACTGTTGGCTACATCCCAAGCCCCTAAAGTTGGCTGCTGCTCCTAGAGGCTATCAATGCCAGACAAAAGCTGATGGGTTCTGAGATTAGCAGCATGTAAAGGTGTTGAACAACAACAGATAACGAGAATAAGCCCAGTCCAAAGAAAATATGGTCCCAGTTTATTGTGAAGTGAAACTGTGTTAGTCTGCAACAGCATCCTTTACGGCCTTCCCTCCACTGACCTAAAAAAACCTCCAATATGTCCAGAACTCAGCTGCCCAGTTACTCACCCGCTCCCGCTCCAGAGCCCACATCACACCCATCCTTCAGCATCTCCACTGGCTCCCCTTACAGCTCCGAATCCACTTCAAGATCCTGCTCATCACCTACAAAGCCCTAAATAAGCTCGCCCCCTCATACCTGACCGACCTCCTCAAACGCCACTCCCCGTCTCGCTGCCTCAGATCATCAGATGCCAACCTCCTGTCCCCTATCACTAAGTCTAAGCACCGCACCTTGGGGGAGGTCACAGGTGTGTGATGGTGCTGGAACCAGCTGGCTGTCTTCTCTTGCTTCTCTTGCTTTAAATATTGTGTATGTCTGTGATGTTATACACATCAACCACTTTGATGTGAAGCTCTCAAACCGAGGACCACATGTTTTATCTCTCATCACCCCTTTGGTCATGCAGTGAAAGAATCAACCAACGAGATCTCTGACATTGATTTCTTACCTTTTTTCACCCTTGCACTCCCACAGGCCCGAAGATGAACTTAAGTATGCCTTCTTCTACACCAGTCATGTTTGAAATGTGTCGGATTAGACTGGTTTTAAACTGTGTAACATACCAATGTTATTTGCAGAAAACTGGATCATGTTGTACATTTGGGTGGCAGTAGCTCATTCTTGCTAAGCACTGCCAATAAGGTCTTGAGCAATGCACCAGACACAGTTGCTGGTGGCACTCAGCCCCCTCACTGTGACAGATGTTCTTTAAAGCATCTCCATTGAATCCTGTTCGTGTTTCTTGGTGTGTTTTGGCCTATATGTAAAACAATTCAACAACGGAGTGAAAAACTTGAATCATCTCAAATAATGACACTATTTTTACGAAACTTTACCCATGCCTTTTAGGACAGCATGACTTAAATGTGAGGCATACATACAATTCTCCACAATGTTTATCCACAAAGTCGGATTTGTTCCTCTTCTATGTTCAGTACTGTGTACAGACCATAACCAATCACATTATTGGATTTATAATCAGATTGTGTCTTCAAAAATCATAGTTCTCTGGTGTTGAGGTGCACTCAATACCCATGAGTTTGAGCTGGTCTGACATTAAAAGAAACTCAATGTTTGAAGAGTTTGGCTTGGAATAAGCAGAATGTCTAATTGAGTGTAACTGAATGGGTGGGTGGGTGTAAATCAGCACTCAGTTCAGTTTAACCGCAGCCATAAATCTGCAGCGTCACAGGGTGGAGTTTCTGGGTGTGGAGCACAGTTTCTAGACAACTCAATCAGAAAAAACGCCAAAATCATTCAGCTGATTGAATGTTGACATCAGGCCCTGTGAATGGTGGGATTATGCCCAAGACTGAAACGCAGACACACACACACACACACACACACAAATTGGATTGAATCTGGCTTAACACAGTCAACACACACATACATACGCAGATCAGGCAATGTTTGGTTGCCATCATTCCTCCTCCCAACATTAAAAGTGTTACTACATAAGTTCAGAGCCAATTTTGTGCCACGTGTTTCTTAAATACATTTCAGTCCTGAGTCTACGGTTCCCTTATGTCTCTCTGGGGATCTGTTAAGCTGTGATTTGTCATCCTCCTTCAGTCAACAGAAACTTAAATTGTATTAAGGCAGGGCAGAAGTCAGGAAGTTACTTGTCTCATTAAATTTGTCCGTCGAGTCACTTTTAATAGATTCCTCAAACAATAGAGCAGACAGGGACACACAATCTCTTATATGTTGTTGTTTTTGGTATAAGACAATATGATACCATGGGGATATGTCTTTGTCTTGACTTGTGTGATACTATTATTGATACTACAGCACCAAATATGGATAGTTTAACTGGAAAAATAGGCCCTCTAAATAGACTTACCTGCAACTCCCTGCATCAATACAATTAGTTTAGATTAGATTAGTTTACATTAGAGAACTTTATTAATCTCCTGTGGGGGAAACTCGTGCCACAAGGGTCTGTTCACAGAATCAACAAACAATAAGAACAATACAGTCATGAAACACGACAATTAATAAATAACACAGTCACACCATTTGAGGCCTAATTAACAGCTATGGGTCAGATCCATGGCTACAAGTGTTCATTAAAAAATCTGACTGCTGCAGGAACAAAGGGCCTTCTAAGGCATTCTGTGGAGCACTGCAGCATCACCAGTCGCTCACTGAAGGAGCTTCTCAGTCCATTAAAAACATTGTGCAGGGGATTGCTTTCAAAAATCAGAACAGTTTTTAATTTAGTCCTAGTTCTCATCTCCAAGGTAACCTCAAGAGAGTCAGGAGTAATCCCAATTACGATTAATAGAACGTATAATAAATGGACGTATTGTCCGTGACGTCACCCATCTGTTTCTGAGGCCCTGTTTTGAAGCCTATCATCGGCGGCAGCCATATTGGAAATGCTGCTCAACCTACTTTCTAACGAGCTAACGTGACGTAAAGAGGCGGGCTTTGAGCCTCCTCGCCAACAGCTACAGTGTTCCCGCCTGTCAGTCAAGTCAGCTGTGCCTCTCATTATGGAAAACTTGGAATCTTAATATCTTAAAAACTGCCATGCTATGAAAAATGTCACCCCCGTACAGTGTTCCAATAGAGAAATGAGCTATCCAGACTACACTTATTTTTTGTACCAGGCTGTAAACATGTTTATTTCTGCTGGAATGATCAGCTTTTTTCAATTGGTGTGTATGTGGTTTCCAGTAATTCATGAGCCAACCTCTAGAGCAGGGGTTCCCAAATTTCGACAAAAATAGTAGCTAACCTTGAAATAAAACCTTGAATATAAACTGTAATGAGTTTTCTGCCTTCCTTTGTTGCCAGATGACTCCTAAGTTTAGAGTTAGAGAACAGTTAATTATCTAAAGCATCAGTAGCAGCAGGTTCATTCATAACAGCACAGGAAACACAGACACATGCTCATATAGGCAGGGTCATTTTCTGCAGACCAGCTAAATGAAGACACTTTAAATCTCTTTCAGGGACAGTGGGGGTCACGAGTCTTTGGCACCTATATTTTGGGGGTCACGGGCTGAAAAGTTTGGGAACCCCTGCTCAAGAGGACACTTGTGGAACTGCAGTTTTTAACACTTACACGTTGGCTTCAATTCTCGAAGCTGGAGGTTGCCGCAGAATCATCACATCATGACTCCCCACTGATGATATCAATGGCGGTCATATTATTGGATGAAGAAGATGACAGCGGGGTTAGAGTAGAAGAAGAAGGCCGTGGAATACAGACAGACAGACAGTTGGCAGACAGTGGTGAAATAGATGTGCTTGAAACTTTCAAAGCCAAAAAGAAAAAAGAGAGAAGAAAAAGCTACTCCAGCTTTTTATGCTGAGATGAGAGGGAACAGGAAGGATGCACTCGAGTCTGCAGAGAGGAGTACTCACCTGCCATGGTACACTTCATATGCTGTGGAGTCCCACCTGACAATCCCACCTCTGGTGTTTGGTGCTGATAGAGAAGGCTGAAGCAGAGCACACTTGACATGACGGTTTAAGAAACATTCATCACATAAACCCTCTGCTTCATTTAAAATATGCTTTATTAGAGTAAATGAAAAACGTGAATACTGCGACTGCTCATGAAGAATGAAAACAGTCACTGAGGAGAATATACGAGAGAATAACAGAAGCCTTCAATGATCCTGATCAAACAGGGATGATACACACACACAAGCAGAAACACATACCTTTATCTCTTCCCTCACACAGACAGTCTGTTGAGGTGGAGCAGTGTTGGTAATGGATAAAAATAACCTTTGAACCGTCAGAGGAAAGCATCGTCCTCTTCTTCCTCCTCCTCCCTCCTTCCAACGAGTGCTACCTCAGAGTTTCCACAAGTGCTCCGATGACCTTGTCAGCTGCTATTGTCTGGATGAAACCTTTCAGTTAGACATACACACACACACAGATACACACAGACACACACGCACGCACACACACACGCACACACACACACACACACACACACACACACACACACACACACACACACACACACACACACACACACACTCAGCTCAGTCACATTACCAAACAAATTGAACATGAGAGAGATCCTTAAAGGGAGAAAGAGCAGGAGATTGCACAAATCAACACAAGTAGTGTCCTGATTGCTTCAGAGTCTGTGTGTGTGTGTGCACTCATTAGGGTGTGTATGTTCAGAGGCAGTGAAAGTGGGGGAAAGAGGGTCTGCACATGGATACCCCACCCATCTTGTTGTGGTATTGTTGCCATGGTGATTTCTGCAGCCAGACCACCGTGCAGAATCAGGAGGGTAATTTAAAGGTTTTAAAGGATAGCTCTCTGTCTCTCTCTCTCTTTATGTGTCCCGCCTTATTTCTCCATACTGTCTCCATACTCCCCCCCCCCCCTGTCTCCCCTCTCCTTCTGTGGCCCCGTCCTCCTCTGCTTCTTCTCTGTGTTATTCCAGGTCATACAGACCTCAGGGCCACAACCTGTGAGGATCACAGTTGACATGTATTCAATCATCGACCCCCTCTGACAGGACAATGAGCAGCATTTACCAACAGCTCCATATGTTTGCAACATGGCAGCACAGTGAGATTATAATATGACAGGACAAAAAGCACTGACATGAACATGTGTGCGGAATATGTGTGTCAAGTACACACTGTAATCAGAGGTTCTGATTCAGACACATTGTACAGATTTACAAATATAAAAATGTAACAATAGCTTCTCCCTACAGAATCCTAAAATATGAAGGGATATTTATGTGAGTGCTGTGTTCAAAGGGACCAGCCTAAAAAATTCAGTCCTGACAAGAATGAAAGGGGACGTTAATACAGACAAGTGACAGGCATTTTAAACTGGAAGCACACATACACAACACGTTATTCTGTATATCAGAATTTATGGCTTATGATGAAGGAGCAGATGCATGTTCTATGAGATAAACATGCATGTTACAGAGTTGTGTTAAATACTTGATTCTGATTGGTCACAACAGCGATTAGTCAAGGACAACCTGATCACACATGTTACAGGAGTCCAGCTCGTTTCACCTCTGCCTGTTGACACTGTGGAAAAAATTCTTAGCTTCCATTAGCATGCTAAATCAGCAGGCTAAACAAAATGACCTGGATGACTGAGAACCTTCGCAGACAAACAAAATGAAGGACTTTTTTCAGTTTTACTTTGTTAGGAGGACACGCAACTCTGATATGATCCATCCCTGATGGGGAAAAGTGGAGCATGGTCCTGTCCTGCAACCCAGGCAACAGCAGCAGAGCTGGTGAGATCATCTCCAAGTTGCTAATTGCCACAAAGTAACTTAAACCACAACTGGTGGTGAAAACAGCAACCATCATCAGCCTGAAGTGATGGACCCAGGGTCAAAGGATGACTTTCTGTGAAGTTTGTAGCGGCCTTTCTATCTTGCAGCTCACTAATGCCCTGGGCCCGTTTGCATGTCCAGCCACTAGTGAGGAAAACAGGCCATTTGTACTAATGGTGAAGAAAAAATTGATTAGTGGTCTGCATGAGCCAGGTTAACGCCCCAACAAGGCATTCAATTTAATGTCGGTAGACCCCACCATTACAGATGCTAACGGCAGGATTACCTCACCTGTTAGGCTGTTTAAAGGATGGAGGACATCGTGCTTATGTGTTACTGTTTAAGACCAAATATGAGAAGACAACAGATATTTAGGGATGGAACCAATCCTTTGGAAAAGAATGACGATGTCGAAATAAACAGCAAATTTAGATTTAGGAGATGCAACATAATCCTTAAGTAACCTACCAGCAGCACTGTGAAGTGAATCCTTCCCAAACAACTCCATTAATAAGTCCTCATCCTTCAATGGGGGGACAGGTGGTCCTCCACCTGGACCACGTTGGTGGCGGTGTTTGTTGCTCAAAGCCACTTTCATGTTGCTTATTTTATTTTGTAGGTCTTCTACTGTGCGCTCAGAAACACCACACGCATTTACCCGGTTCAAGATCTGAAGCCAATCTTTCCCTTTCTCCTTGTTTGTTCTCTTTGAGGATTGACTTGCTGATAACAGCTGTTTGTTCATTCTAGATTCTTCTAATCAAATGTCCATTTCTTCTTCCTCTGCAACATAGATTTTTCTTGATCTTCTCTCAGTCACACCGGTACTGCTCGCCATGTTTATTGTTGTTTATGTGTAGTAGGCATGCGCAGTTTGAATTTGTTGGATCGGGGTTTTCCAGGAGGTTCCCTGGACATATGACGTTTTGCACCAGTCTCGCTTTCATGGCGCAATTAGTTTATTGGCTGATTATTTGCAGTCTTGCATGCGGCTAACGCTACTGCCGTTTGTGTAATGGCTGGATGTGCATATGGGCCCTGGTGGCTCAGTGTCTGATAGGGATTAGCCTGCAAAGCCCTTGCAGCCCACTACAATGGACTCACAGTTGGCTCTCCACCAGCAGCTTCTGCTCTGCATCACCAGATCTAATTTGTGGCCCACTTTCGCTTGTGGGCCATTTCTGTTTGGTCTTCAATCATGATCAGCTGCTTAAACAACTCTGAAGTCAGGACCAGATCTGGCCTGAGTGTTGTCTTTACAATGTGGTCTGGGGACTTTGGCTGCTTCCCTAGGTCGGCCCTAATGCCGTTATGCTCAGGGTGGAGTTTCTGTTTTGTTGTTACAGATACCTCTGCAGAGGGTGTCAACTGCTGTATTCTCCACAGAGTCACGTTGCCTATGTTCTCCCAAGGCTTCAAGAAATGAGGCACAGGATAGAGACCAAAACCATTTTCTTTTTACCAGGCTGTGAACATGTTTAAGTCTGCTGTAAAAATCAACATGATTGTGAGCTCTTGCTGGGTTTTCTTGGCGTTGAGAGCCAACCCCAGGTGGTCAATCGAGGAACTGCACTTTTAATGCACTGCTGCATTGTCTTCATTTTTCAACACCAGAGGTTGTTGCTTGATCAAATCTTTTCCTTTGGTAGCATGAATGATGTTGGATGATTTTAACAATATTATAATGTTTCAAAGTGTGTTTGGAAGAGCACTGAAGTTGATTTAGTTTGGGTGTATGTTGTGTAATATGAAATGCAATTGAGAAATAAAAAATCAACAAATATCCCTGCTAGTCTCGGAGAACCCAAACAGATCCAAAATATAATTAAAGGGGACATATCACGCTTTTTTCATCAATATATATTGATCTAAGAGGTCCCCAAAACATGTCTTTAAAGTTTATGCTCAAAAAAACACTTTGAAATCAGATTTTGGTCTGCCTAAAAAAACCCTCTTCTTCAGTCCTCCTCAGAACAGTCTGTTTTCTCTCTGACCACGCCCCCTCAGGAAGTGGATGTGCCTCGGCTCTCCAGCACGTTGATCTAATGTTTACATGTTGGCTGAATATACACGGCTGCTCATAGATAGCGTTACTTCAACCCTCTGAATCTGATCAAGAATCTGATCCTGACGGAGAGGCGCCTGTAGCAGGAACTTTCTGAATGGTTGGTCACAGATTTAGTGTTTCCTGTTGTTTTATTTGTCAGTATGTTGACGTGTGTCTTGGTACACAGCTACGAACATGTAGCTATGTGGCAATGCTAACTAGCGCTAGCACTTATCCATGATAAATAAAAATCATCCACTAGATCTTCAAATCTGCAGGCCTGGGGAGTAAAACCGACCTCTACCAGAAAGGCAGCAGGACCTTTTCTGAAGGATTGGTCACAGATTCTGTGTTTCTTGTTGTTTTATTTGTCAGTATGTCGACGTGTGTCTTGGTACACAGCTACAGCTACAGCTATGAACATGTAGCTATGTGGCTATGCTAACTAGTGCTAGCACTTATCCATGACAAATAAAAACCATCCACTAGATCTTCAAATCTGCAGACGTGGGGAGTAAACCGACCTTTGTGTTTATTAAGACAGCCTACAACAAGCATGCCTCCCTCCTAAGCTCCTTGTTAGCACACATTTGTGCAGGTAATGAAAAACAGAGGAGGGGTTGAGTTGTATTTTATACAGTCTATGGGCTGAACAAGCTCCGAGCTCTGACTCCGTGACAGACCGGATATTGTTGTTACGTAACAAAAACACTGAAGTCTGAAACGGCTGGTTTCAGCACACATTTACAGAAAGGTGGAGAAATCAGAACAGGGGCAGAATGGATTTTTTTTTCATTCTTGGGGGGTTTGTAGACATGCCAGGGACACATATTTCAGGTAGAGAACCATTAAAAAGTCCATTTTGCATGATATGTCACCTTTAACTGATGTTGACAACTGACATAAATCATTTAGAAATCGTGTTTCCAAAATACATAAAAATAACAGTCATTTAGTGTTGATGTGATAAATCAACATCAGGTATCTTTCTGTGAATGTATACATCATGCAGTCTGTGTTGAGATCAGAAGAGGATGTGAAGTGCTCATGACTCATCAGGGCTGCCATGTTGTCATCTGTGTAAAACACCACACAAGAATCACATCTGGGTCACCTGCTCTTCCACCTTTTGTTTAATAAAGTACATAGACAATCAGAATTAATAACCAACCAGTCTTATGAATATGCTAACTTGGGCTATTAAAACATTTGACTCATACTAAAGAGTAAAGAAAAGTGGGAGTTGGAATCTTCTTTATTTCGTAGTAGAGTCTGCAGATTTGATCCAAAATGCCAGAGCTATAGAAGCCAAGATTTATGATTAATAACCTGTCATTGTCCTTCAAAAATAAATGTCATTTAAAAGATTGTTTAAGACTTAATTATTCCCCAAGCACTAAACAAATGCCATGTTCCTGTTGCTACACCAAATTGAGATTTACTCACTCAACATACCGAGCCAGTCCAAGTTGGTGCCATGAGTTATATACTTTAGAGTATTGAAGACACCATGGGATTAAAGATTGAGACTGATTGATTGCTCCATATATAACACCAGATGAAGTATGTCATCAGAGCCCCCCTCACTGTCCTACGGGAGGCATCCATCTTCTTTTACAACTTTACAATCCAGGTGCCAAGAAAATGAACTCTTCCTGAACTGATTTCTATACATCACAGTATATATCATGGATTAGTTCAGTCCACAAATGTATACATGATCACATCTTGAAAGCCACACATAATATCCTTTGCATGTGGCTGAGTGTGGAGTGCTTCAAAGTTTGAAAAAAAACTATAAAATAATAAATGTTCTCTGTTATCTAAAATGAGCATATGAATCCTGATGGAGGAAGTTTATATAATATGCAATACTCTCAAAAATGACATAAAGAGAGCAATGAAAGGGGATGCTTCTGAGGTCTATACTCTCTTATCATCATCACATTTGAACATTCTCTGCTTTTTTATCCTTGATGATGATAAAAGTTAGAGTTGTGTTACTCTATACAGGGTGCTAATAATGCAACATGATAACTCGTAGTGGCTGTGGCTCAGTGGTAGAGTTGGTCATCTGTCCATTGGATGGTTGCTGGTTCGATCCCAGCTCCTATCCCATGCCAAAGTGTCCTTAGGCAAGACCCTGAATCCTAAATTGCTCCCATAGAAATGATCAGCGGTGTATGAATGTGTATGAACTAGATAAGCTAATACTGATGGTCAGATACTGTAGCAGCATCTGCAATCAGTTTTTGAATGTGATGTGAATGGATGAATTTGACAAGTAGTGTAATAAAGTGCTTTGAGTGATCAGAAGTCCATTTACCATTTAACATTTAATAAAGGCAATCTCAGTTCCCTGCAGTATCAAACCTCAGCCTTTATACACTGAGCAGAAAACCTGCACTGCATAATGGAGCAGTGAAGTCTGGAATAAGCAGGGATTCAGACAACGCAATTTTGTTCAATCAACTCAACTCAACTTTATTTATACAGCACCTTTCATACATCTGAATCAGAAATACTTTATTTATCCCGGGGGAAATTCAGTCATTATGCAATAGTTAAGAATATCAAATAATATTAATAGAAGAAGTAATTAATAAAAAATAATGATAATAAAAGTATGTACAGAAGACAGAATAAGCAATGTATAAAATAAATACATGGTTTAAGTCCCCAGAGATCAGGAAGAGGGCACTCTGGTGGTCTGTCTGGAGATCAGGAAGAGGGCACTCTGGTGGTCTGTCTGGAGATCAGGTAGAGGGCACTCTGGTGGTCTGTCTGGAGATCAGGAAGAGGGCACTCTGGTGGTCTGTCTGGAGATCAGGTAGAGGGCACTCTGGTGGTCTGTCTGGAGATCAGGTACAGGGCACTCTGGTGGTCTGTCTGGAGATCAGGAAGAGGGCACTCTGGTGGTCTGTCTGGAGATCAGGTAGAGGGCACTCTGTTGGTCTGTCTGGAGATCAGGTAGAGGGCACTCTGGTGGTCTGTCTGGAGATCAGGAAGAGGGCACTCTGGTGGTCTGTCTGGAGATCAGGTAGAGGGCACTCTGGTGGTCTGTCCGGAGATCAGGAAGAGGGCACTCTGGTGGTCTGTCTGGAGTCTGGCTATGGCAGTGTTGAGAACGTTGGACGCCGTAGTCGGGTTGGCAGAGGGGGGATGTAAACAGCTACCAGTATGACATGTGAGATCTCCCTGTGCAGATAATATGGTCGGAGGCCCACAGCGCTCTCGCTGCTATCCCGGTCTGCCCGGACAGTCTGGAAGCCGTCAATGGAGACGTGGTCAGGAATATCCTGATGTAGCCACGTTTCCGTGAAGCACACAGTGCTACATTCCCGGACCTCCAGAACTCATACAACTCATATGTAGCCCAAAAGTGTTTCACAAAAGAACAGAGACAGAAAACAGCAGAAATGGTAAAATAATAAAAGACATATTCATGAATAAAATACTTAAAAATAAAATAAAATCAATACAGTAGAATTAATAAAAATAAGTAAGACTAGCTAGCAAAATTAAAACGATCAGACAAACTACAAGAAATAAATGGATCAATAAATAAATAAGATAGGCAAGGCAAGTTTATTTATAAAGCACCATTCATACAAGAGCAATTCAAAGTGCTTTACAGAGTTAAAAACAAAACAACAACCAGAACAGTGACAATCAACAAAAACATGCAGAAAACGCTAAAAACATTTGTATTATGCAGCTCTAGCAAAAGTTCAGACAGGAAGACTATAAAGCAATCACAGCAGTTTAACTCTCCCTCATCCAATAGCTCAGTGGCACGCCCTTATCGTCAGCCTATCAACTCTCTGCTGTCTTTTTAAATGTGTCTCTCTCTCTTCAGCTAGTTCCTTCTTGCATTGATGGTGCGCACCCCTCCACCTCCCTGTCTCCACCTGGTCTCTGCTAGTCTTCATTTCCTTGGATCATCAACCACCACCACCATTGTCTGGACTCTAGGGGGATTTCTTCAGCTGCCAAATTCATGCATCCTACGCTCACAACATTATCCCCATAGAGTCCTTACGCCATTCATTCAGTTGTAATAAATAATCGTAATATTCAAATTGTGTCTCTCCTGATTGAAATATATGCGGCCAGTTATGTTTGATCAACTGTTTTTACAACTTGATAAAAGTTGTAAATACATGTATTATAATAATGCAGTCCAGGGCTAAAAACAACTACTACAAATTAAAAGCCAGATTAAAGAGGTAAGTCTTAAATTTACTTTTAAAAACACCCAGAGAGCTCGCCATTCTGAGGTCCAGAGCCGCAGAGTTACACAGTCATTGGAAATGTAGGAAAGTTGGGGCTACAGCACATTCCAGAGACTGAAGATAAGGACTAAATTAAGCTTTTAATCAGTTTTGACAATTCTTTTTGACATGTTATTCAAAAGTTCCCATACTTTATTTGGAAATACTAAAAAACTACATGTGTAGCCTGAAAGAGATCACTTGTATGTTTTCAATAATGATAACCTCCTGAGGTTAAAACAGTTCAACTATACTGCTACCATAACATGCTTCAAACTTCAACAATGAGTAAACATGACAGGTCATAGACTGCTCGTATATCTTTCTGGTATGCTGAGCACTTTTGAATACATACTGTTAACCTTTCTCAAAAACAGTTTCTTCTCTCCTCAGTGATTCAGCTTTAGAGTATTTTGGGGTTCAGTATTTCTCCCGTAGACAAGTTGGCATGTGAGTAACATTACATTAACTGGAAGAAACTGGTTTGATGAATCATAAATTGATGAATGAGGATCGGTTCTTTGATGACTCACTTCCTCGCTGACGGTCCAGCAGACCCTCATTTATTGAGCAGGTCTGACTGACCTGTGTGAACAGGAAGTCTGCCGGTCGTTCTTTACGGCCCCCTCTGTCCTCTGCTGTGCTTCAAAGAGCTGCTATCATCAGAGTAATGGTCTGACTCAGGGGACTAAGTGGCTTTTATCTGAGACTTAAATGACAGCTGTAAGTCACTAATGGCTTCTTTTTTTACTGCGCTTTCACTGCGACCAGGAAACAGGCTGTTTTAGTTGGTTGGCTGTAGAGTGATGAAATTATAGATTTTCAAATCTGTGAAAATGATTGCTCTGTTGATCTTTTTTTGAACGTTTTTTTAGTTTCAAGAGATACTGAACTTTAGATTTTAAGTTGAATAGAGAAGAAATAAATGTTGGTAATTACCAGCAATTACTTGTGTGTAAATTCCTTGTAATCCTTCCTCACTTTCATTGTTTCCATGTTACATCAACTAGTACAAGTATTAGTTCTGCCTTGATTTCAATACATATTCCTGCAACAATCACAGCTATAAAAACCTTTATAGTGTAGCAGCAGAACCCCAGCCTTTGTCAGGTACATGCACAACAACATATTTCCACATCACTGGTGACACTGGAGGCAGATGATAAAAAGAAACAGGCCTCTGTGTGTGCTGCCTCCTGTAATGGATGTCACAAAGATTGAAGCAGGTACTTCATTACAGTTCTTTCCTCTATTCTGAGTGTCACATGACATAATGACCTCATCGTCTTTCTTCTTCTTATCATTAAAACGTTTTCTTCGGTTAAGTGGATGCTTGTTACAGCTCTACTTGTTAGCATAACACATCATAAAGTGGGTTTCAGTTGACATCTTTACTTGTGTATGCTTGTAGTCAGCTGTCAATGATAAGAATAGAGATGTTTTGAACGTCAGGAAGACAGACTGGAGGAAGGTTTTAGGTTACTGCACAGGATGAGTTGGATCTGTGTAAAAAGACAGACAGGGTGGTGCTGTAAAAAAACCAACCAAAGAAACTGATCAATGATGCACAAACACAACTTGTTCCACTGCTAATCAATCATACTGTTGATTTAAAAACTCACACTTACATTTTTTACCAATGTAATATGAAGAAATAACCAAAAAGCCAGGTTAAAGGGTATTTAAGGTTCTAGAGATTTATTTAATATTACCCTGAATGCCTTGGAAGGAAATTGTCCAGTTGTGTTGGGATCACAGATGTTTAAATGTTGTTTTTCCAAGCACTTTCAAGTAGGTTTGCAAAGGGCTGGAAAGTTCCCAGTAAATTTCCATGGGAAGTTAAGCTGGGGAATTTTGGAAATATTCCAAATTGGAAACTTTCAACAGGAATTATTGGAATTTATGGGAATTGAGGGTCATTTAATGGAAAGGTATCATATCCAAGTATAAATATTTGTTTTGTTATGAGTAGACATCCATCCACAATAATACAATTAAAACAGATTTATTTGTAAGAAGAACTTTATCAAGTGATAAATATTTTATTGAACAATCAATTATTTCATTGAAGAACAAAAACATGAATGATTAGTTAAATATTACTCATCCCCCGACCCAACCCATTCAAAAATGAACAAAAATGCAATCCCAACAAATTCCCATTCAAAATGTTAAATAAAAAGAGCCCCTCTCCCTCCAACGAAGTCCCATTCAACATGCAAATAAAAAAGCATCTCCCCTCAAGCTTCTCAAGCCTAGCCTCTGCAGGATTCTAGAAATCATGTGTGCTTCATGTGATGGAGGAATGCACAGTGCATGTAGGGGGCGTGGTCTCAATAGCCCTGCAGTAAGCAGTGTGCTATGTGCATGTGATTGAAGAATAGCAGAGATATTCAACTGTACTTGATGAAATCTGGTTGTATTAGTCAGGATTATGATAAAATATATTTCCCCAACTACATTTAAGTTCCCTATTAAGAGCCAACCTTCAATTTAGTCAATTCCTGCTTTATTCCCGTTTATTCCCATAAATTCACGTTAGGTTTCCAACTTTGAAAATTCTCTGAATTTTGCAACCCTACTAACAAGTACATTACATACCTTATTAAAAAATATATTAACAATGAATTGGCACTCATATATGCGTAATATGTTCCTAAGCCTTTAGACTCCACTGACTCAACCAAACCTTCATTATCCAAACATGCTTTTTTGCAGAAATCTTGTATAAACAATTTAATACAGCTTTGATCTGGATTTAAATATTAAGAATTATTGCATTACAAGCCAAATGTAATGGAACCAGCACAACCCTTTGAAATAGGTCAAGCTAACATTCCTATTATCCAGACACTCACTTCACTATTTATTGTGATAGAAGCTGTGAAGCTGCCAGCTGTATGTGGAAGAGGCAAGTATTATCTGCAGTGTCAAGTGCTTCCGCTGCAAGTATAAACTTTAAGTGGAAAATCAAATGGAGCGACGCCTGCGAGCTAGTTCAGGCAGACAACTCAAGCTACAATGCCATACATGTCACATGTCCCACTCCCATAACCACCATCCTCTCAAATTGGCGGTCTATTTAAACTGGGAAAATCTCCCATCTCTCCCTCTGCCTGTCAACGCCTCTGCTGCTGCATGCCTTTTGCTGAAATTTTCTTCATCCCCACAGCCTCCCCAGCTTCCACCTGCAGGCTCCGGGGGGTGTTTTGCTCATCACTCCTCAATGTCTATATGTAACTTATCTGCAGGGAGTGATGAGGCTGGAGCCTGGGTGCCAAACATGAATATGTTTTTGCTGCTACAATAAACAATTTTAACGCGAGTTGTCTGACTGAACTTAATATTATTTATCAGGACTCCTTAGAGCTGTTCAGAAACAAAGACGATTCCTATATAGAGCTAGAAGCACCAAACATTGCTTTTTTATGCACGTGTGTCTTTGCTCAGTGTTGATAGGTGTTCTTGAAAATATAGAAAATCATAAACCAAAACTAAAAATGCATCCTAAACACACAGTATAACAGTATTTCAGAACTTAGACATTCGTAAGAATGACTGGCATTAGGGTTAAACCAGTCGTACGTTCTCTTATGAACTCTACTTCACTGTCAGCCTTAGCTTTTCAGTGTCTCAGCGCTGTGCTGCTTCAGCCTCTTCTTTACAGCAGTAGGCTGGTATTTCAGTGAGTGTGTGAAAGTGATGTAATCGTGCACACCAGTGAGAGAGAAATAAGGTACATTCAGCGGTCACTGTTTAAGATCCAGTCTCCTGTCTTCTCTTTTGGGGGGTCACATTGTGTTCATTTCAGGGGTCATTTACCCCTGCTTCATCTTTTCTTTCTTACATATATATACTTAATATAACTGATCAAATTAAATCTTTTAAACCAAGACCTGTCAGTGTTTGGATCAAGGTGCACTATGAAAAAGGATTTTTGTGGGTAGTAAATATTATCCATATAAATTGTTTAAATTATACTAAAAAGAATTCGGTCAGCAGGTGAGCTGTATTATGATTGGTACATTTGACCTTCTTTACCTATTTTTTACCAGTAAAAATGTCTACACAAATAAACTAAATAATATCTACCCAAAGATATTTGGTATGCACTGAAGGGTGTGTATGCGTCCTCACTTCTTCTTTGCTGAGGACAGTTTCAGTTGGTGGGACTCTCCAGTTGTGGTTTGGCATCGTGGTAGAAGGTAGGATTGATATTAGGGTTGCTACCTTCCCAGCAGAAAAATAAAGGACACCCCCAGCGGTGGTGCCACTCTGCAGGGGCCCGACCACCAATGGCCTAATAGTGGGGTGGGGCACCAGTTGTGGTAAATCATAATAAAGACATTGTTTTAATAACGTGTTGCCTTAGCTGTTTGCTTGTTTCCTAATCACCTAATGCCTGTAATCTATCAGTAGAACCAGGGTGGCTGTAGCTCAGTGGGAAGAGTCAGTTGTCTATCAATCAGAAGGTTGGCAGTTCAAGCTCAGCTCTGACAGTCAACAACTTATTTTTAAGTTTTGAAATGTATTTAAAAAAAATATGAGTAGCTTTTACCTAAATCATTTTAGTATTTCATCATAGTGAAATATAGGTAGTCTTCACTTTAAAAAGTAGGTCAAATTTACACTATTAAATAGAGTGCAACATTTTACCAAAATATTATTGAGTAGAATCTCCAGGTTGTTTTTTATAGTGTGTTATTGAAAGGTAAGATGGGTTTGTGTAATGAAGTAGGATATGGCTGTCATTTCAATTTGTCAGATAAAAGATGGAGTTGTAGATAGATGTGATTAGAGGGTAAGGATCAAGTCACATCAACTATGTCAGAAGGGGGAAATTCTTCCATCAAATTAACTGCCTTTGTTAAATGCTGACTTGGCTTGAAGATAAATGTACAGTGTTTTAATAACACTTCATGAGGTTGATTTGTTGAATGCATAAAACCAGAGCAGACATGGGAAGAAAGAATGACACAATCACTGTGACACAGGAGGTGGGAGATTAGTGAGAAGTCCATTGCTTTAAAACTGTAGATCACAAGATTTCAACACATGGCACGCACACTTCACACAGCAGGACAAGTCTTAACTCAGCTGTACAGAGTGACAGAGCGCACAGCAGGTTAGTAACGATCACAAGCATGACATTAGTTTCTGATGTTTCACCGCAGCTTTCAAAGTGTGTTATGTAAGAGGTCTTCATAAGGGTAATCAGGAGACAGGTAGAGATGATTTATGTTACTCCTTTCTGAAGAAGATGCTTCCCTTTGAATTGTTAATGATAACCATGAACGCAATCACAACAAGTTGACACTGGTATCTGAGGAGGAGGAAGTATCCAATGTGAGTCTCAATTTGTCATTTAATATTTTCACATCAGTGCTTTATTCTTCCTTTGTTGTAAAATCTTTCAAATTTGAGGACAAAACACACATTAAAGACAGTTTTCCAATCAAACCAAACTCAACCAACACACTTTAAAGTCATTGATTTTTAAAACTTGCTCACAAAAACCACAATGCTGTAAGTATTCATGGTGTCATTTCTGGAAGCTGGCCTCAGTCATATGGTTTTAATTTGGCGTTGAAGTCAGGTGATGTAGTCTGAGGAGCACAGAAGTCCACTTCAGGTGATGGTCCAAGAGTATGAATAAAAGATACACAGGCCTCTGTACTTGGAAATGTACAGAGGCCTTCTTTTCAGAAGTTAACTCCTTTCGTCCAAACATTTGAGGTCCTTTAGTTAAAGAGAATAAGTTAGTCATACATTTGTAATACGTATAAAATTGTATAATTTAAATCCAAGCCATGACCCTTTCCCAAACCAAACCAAGAAGTTTAAGTTCTCAAACCACTGACTGTAAGACCTTTAATCTTGGTGCTGGCACACCATAGGCATGTTTAACTCATTACTTTATCACAATTCCCTGCTGTCTGACCATCTGTTGGACCTGGATCTGTGCTCAGTGGTCTTATCTGAACAGACAGGCAAACATGTGACAGAACTGGACCCCTGCTGGTCCTGGATCAGATGAAGTTTGGGTCAAATTCTTGTCTCTCTGCAACACCTCCACATTTGGCATGAGATTAATCAGCTCTCTCATGCAGATATTCACAAACATGCCCTCACAAAGAAACACATATCACCTCATTTCATCCTGAGACTGATTTGTTGACTTGTTGGCCGTCGTTGTCCTGATAACTCTCCTGCACATAAACCAAAGCCTGTGTTTCCTTTTCCTTTGATTCAGGCGTGGTTAGTGGCCAGACATAATCTCCAGCTTTAGGGGTCAGAGTGCAGAATGTCAGGTCTGGGATCCCCCGAAGTTCAAGGGTCACATTCGACCCTTCAGGTCTACGGTCGCAGAACCAGCTGGAGAGTCTTGTATGAAAGAGCTGCTAAATAAAAGGTCTGACACCTTCATAAGCCCCCAGCAAAAAGAAATAAGGCCCTGTGAAAAGGCTGGAATATTCAGAGTTTAGATCTTGTGTAGCCTTAAGGGGAAAGTAGTGTATTTAGACCGTGGGAATAATTTTAATTTTAATTTCAGATGAATACATGAGTCAAAAAATGAAACAATTGATGGTCATAATTACAAGTTAAATTACTGCTAATTATCATGTGCTGAACATTGTGAAAGAGAGACCAGACAACTATTGTCTCCTCAGCGATTTCACAACACTTTTTCTGTGTTGAGTCAGCACTTTAAGCAAGCGGCACAAATTCTCATGGTTTTTGTTTTTTCTTCTGATTGTCTTTTCCAGCTGCATGTCATGTAGTCAACCAGCTCATTTATTTCTGCCTCTGTTGCTCAGAAACTCTCCCATAACAGGAGTTTTATGTTTGTGGGATCTTTTGATTTGAAAATGAAGGTGAAGGATGTAACGTGGGGACCCTGTTGAGACGCATTTTGTAATAACGGTGCATTTTGTAATAAACGTCCAAAATGTAATAACTTTTTCATTTCATTTTGTAATAAGCCGCATTTTGTAATAAACTGCCGCATTTTGTAATAAACTGCCCCAATGCATTTTGTAATAAATTTTGCCGCATTATGTAATAAGTTATTACATTTTGAGAAGATTATTACAAAATGCGGCTTTATTACAAAATGAAATGAAAAAGTTTTTACATTTTGGACGTTTATTACAAAATGCACCGTTATTACAAAATGCGGGTCAACAGACCCCCATTTTACAGCTTTATTTTGAAATCAAGTGAAAAGCCCTGGAAGCCCTAAGGTCTGAAATTGCCACAGACTTCACAAGATCAGAATTCTATACTTTAACTGCCTTAAAACCTAAGTGTTTTTTTCATTTTAATTACATTTTTTTATTAACAGGCATCAATTTCAAGGTTAAAAAAAAACACATGTTTTTTTTTTTTAAAAAGGTAAAAGGACATAACATTTTTGTTGGACATCTGAAAAAAAACATTTAAAGGTGACAGACATATCACACTTGTTTCATCAATATATATTGGTCTAAGAGGTCCCCAAAACATGTCTTTAAAGTTTATGCTCAAAAAAACACTTTGAAATCAGATTTTGGTCTGCCTGAAAAACCCTCTTCTTCAGTCCTCCTCAGAACACTCTGTTTTCTGTCTGACCACGCCCCCTCCGGAAGTGGATGTGCCTCGGCTCTCCAGCATGTTGATCTAATGTTTACATGTTGGCTGAATATACACGGCTGCTCACAGACCTGCGTTACTTCAACCCTCTGAATCTGATCCAGAATCTGATCCTGACGAAGAGGCGCCTGCAGCAGGACCTTTCTGAAGGATTGGTCACAGATTTAGTGTTTCTTATTGTTTTATTTATCAGTATGTAGACGTGTGTCTTGGTACACAGTTACGAACATGTAGCTATGTGGCTATGCTAACTAGCGCTAGCACTTATCCATGATAAATAAAAATCATCCACTAGATCTTCAAATCTGCAGACGTGGGGAGTAAAACCGACCTTTGTGTTTATTAAGACAGCCTACAACTAGCATGCCTCCCTCCTAAGCTCCTTGTTAGCACATGTGTGCAGGGAATGAAAAACAGAGGAGGGGTTGAGTTGTATTTTATACAGTCTATGGGCTGAACAAGCTCCGAGCTCTGACTCAGTGACAGACCGGATATTGTTGTTACGTAACAAAAACACTGAAGTCTGAAACGGCTGGTTTCACACACATTTACAGAAAGGTGGAGAAATCAAAACAGGGGCAGAATGGATTTTTTTCATTCTCGGGGGGTTTGTAGACATGCCAGGGAAACATATTTCAGGTAGAGAACCATTAAAAAGTCAGTTTTGCATGATATGTCACCTTTAAGTTTACCAAAGTTATGTACAACAAAAGTAAAAGCAGAAATAAAAACACAGTCAAATATAGAAAGTACAAAATAACATAAGAACACATTTAAAGGGATATTTCAGTTTTTTTTAAGTGGGGTCGTATAAGTTACAGTACACTATTGCGCCTGCTAGCCACAATGCATGCCGGTGAGCTCTTCCCTTTAATGAGAAAATTGTTAAGGATTGTCACCAGGACTGGACCCAAAAGCAGAACTCAGGCAAAGATGGATTGTGAAAATACAAGTCTTTTATTTGGAGTTCACTCTGTGGAAATGGCGCCGTGAGTACAGAGCGGAGCAGTCCCTCTCTCCGGCGTACTTAAACAGAGGGTAACTGGAGCTAAGGCAAAGGCAGGCAGGTTCAGCAGCAGACAGGGAAGCGATCAGCACGAGAGCAGGAAGCATGCACGGCAATCTCTGAAGCAAGATGGAAATACACAAGGACGTCAGCTAAACACACACAAAGACAAGCAAAACATAAATTCTTTAGGAGCCACGGACTCAGAATACCACTGAAAACTGAAGTACGATCTGGTGATGAGTAGGAGGAAATCCAGAGGCTTTATAGTAGAGGGTTGATTAGTGAATGGCTTCACCTGGTGCTGCCTGTTGATTGGAAACCCCGCCTACATTCACCCACAAGAAACAAACAAGGGGAAGAGACACAGGAGGAGGAGTAACAGACAGGGAAATGACAAAACACACACACAAAGAGGGAGAGGGGAGGGCTGCCATGATGAGGATCATGACAAAAATTCCCAGAGGACCGGGAGGTAAGCTAGGCTATTTTCTCTGTGGACAGGGTCTCCTATTTTGCGTAATTTCATCAAAGTTAAGAAAATATGGTCCAGGAACTCATCACGGTGCAAATGCATGCACCAGTAAAAAAATATTGGAACTATTCAGTTTGCCGTCAGTCTTTGTTTTGGCACTATTTTCGAACGCACCTCGCAGACCGGTGTTCTTCCGCTGCATGAGCACGGATACACACCGATCAGCTGTTTGGATCAACAAGCACGTAGCAGGATCAAGTAGCAGGATCGTTCTTTACAGTGAATTAAACTCACTTTTCTGCAAATTTAAAAGATGGTACAAACCTGTCTTCACTGGCATGCATTGTGACTAACAGGAGCACTAATGTGCTGTAACTCATACACTTTAAAAAAAAAACTGAAATATCCCTTTAACAACATCTAAAACGTGGAAATACAGTGAAAAGAGTAGAGCAAAGAAAACAAACAAACAAGAATCACAGACTCTCATGTAAGGTTATAAGCCAGGGTATGCAAAGGGACATCTTAATGCATGATTAATGCATGATTGTATCTCGTCCCCAGTTTGGGGAGCAGTAGTGAGAAGGAGTGGTCACCCCTGGTTTTCAGCCCTGTCTCGGGACCACAATAAGCAGCTGATCAGCAGACCTAATACTTCTGTTGTGGATGCGACCTGTGTCTCATTTACACAGGTTTAGCAGACGAAGAAGCAGCGCAGTCCTCTTGTGAATCAGGCCCTCAGAACTCACCCACATTGATCCATGAGAGCAGTACTGCAGGGACCAAAGCTCACCCACAGAGACCTATCAGCTCTTTATCCCAAACATCACTGACACTGATTTGTAAACCCTGTTTTCTACTTGTACACTACAAAGACAATCCTTTCCCTGCTGTCAGTCTGAGCAGTCATCCTACAGGATCCCTGCTAACTTAGTGATAAGAGGCTAAAAAAGACACCATGGTGCTGTGGCTGATTTCACACAGAGAAGAATGCATACCTTGTACTCAGCAGGTATTTAAATTGCACTTTTTCAGCTTTTATGGTAAAGGCTCTGAAGTCCTTGACATGGTCTTTACAGAGGAGGCCTGTCAATCTTAGGTTTTTCATTCCTCTCCCAGCAGGCCTCCGGGGAGATAAAGCAGGAAGAATATAGGTCGCGCTGTAGAGGTGCAGGTATATTTCACCCAGAGGTCAGAGTGGACAAGCCACAGCTGTCCAGGGGAGATGGACTGGTGCCTGCAGTGATCAATAATCCAGAGGTTCCCAGCCACTACATCCCACCCCCTCTGTAACCTGCTGACTGACCCGGTAATCTCTCACTTGGCAGCTTTCGCACCTTCTCATTCACAGTCAACTGATGCATTGCGCTAATTATCTATGACCCGAAAACTAAAAGCTGTCAGTCCTCACTTTCAGTCTGTCTGACTGTTTCTTATCCTCAGCTTCTACTGTCCATGTGTCCATGTGTCCGTGTGTCCGTGTGTCCGTGTGTCCGTGTGTCCGTGTGTCCGTGTGTCCGTGTGTCCGTGTGTCCATGTGTCCATGTGTCCATGTGTCCATGTGTCCATGTGTCCATGTGTCCATGTGTCCATGTGTCCATGTGTCCATGTGTCCATGTGTCCTTGGGCAGGATACTGAACCTTGAAATGCTCTCGTCAGCAGTGTGCAAATGTACAGTATGTGTGGGATTAATTAATGCTGATGGGATGATGTGGTCCATTTACCAGCTATTTTACCTCACTGAGGTTCATCCAAGACCAAGACGTGGTTCCCCTTCATAAAAGAATGATATATGAGTTACATACCAGATACTAAATATTAAAAGGTTTTGACAAATTAAGCTTTAAACTGGTTCCCAAAATGTGTTTGCATGTTTTGGTCTTGCATAAGAACCTCAGTATGGTAAAAGATAAATCAAGCTCACTCTATTCAATCTTCAAAAAGCAAACAGCTAGAGATGTATAAAGATAATTTTATCCACTCGTATGAATGTGTCGTCACTATGTAGTAACTTCTGGTTTGAATCATGGACTTTCACCTCTGATTAAACTACCACACAACGGGGTCAGTTTGGAGGTTGAGTCAAATGGGACACAGCTCCATTAACGACGTGCTGTGGTGGTATTAGCTCTAGCTCTGGTCTGACAGAAGGTCAAAGGTCATCAGATATGAGCCTCAACCCTCTTGGTCCTAGTTTAAAACTGTCTGAGGCCATGTGAAGGTGGACTGTTTGAGTGGGCAAAGTGTTTCAGTAAATCCTCAGCGGCATGAGTCAGTTGAAAAGTGCGATACATGTCTGTCTTTACTGGTTTATTCTTTACCTTCGCTTTGTTAAAACAAAAATGAACACATTTTTAAACATTCTCAACCTTAGTTTTGGCTCCTTTTGTTACAGCTTTCATACACAAAAATATACTGAACTTTTTAAAATTCTTTGAGATGTTAAAAAATAAAATCAGAGTCAATCAGGATGCCAGTGTTTGGCAGATAAGGCACTGTGTTAGCCAAACTCTTCACTCCATTACGGCTGAAATGCCAAACTGACAGTACAGTCATGGCCAAAAGTTTTGAGAATGACACAACTATTAATTTTCACAAAGTCTGCTGTTTCAGTTTTTATAATGGCAATTTGCATATACTCCAGAATGTTATGAGGAGTGATCAGCTCAACTGCAATTAATTGCAAAGTCCCTCTTTGCCTTGAAAATGAACTTTATCACCAAAAACACATTTCTACTGCATTTCAGCCCTGCCACAAAAGGACCAGCTAACATAATTTCAATGACACACAGGTGTCACACACATTAACACAGGTGTGGGTGTTGATGAGGACAAGGCTGGCGATCAATCTGTCATGATTGAGTGACTGGACACTTTAAAAGGAAGATGGTGCATGACACCATTGTTCCTCATCTGTTAGCCATGGTTACCTGCAAGGAAACACGTGCAGCCATCATTGCATTGCACAAAAAGGGCCTAACAGGGAAGTTTATAGCAGCGAGTAAGATTACACCTCAGTCAACCGTCTATCAAATTATCAAGAACTTCAAGGAGAGAGGTTCAATTGTTGCCAAACAGGCTCAAGAAAGGGCGCCCAAGAAAGTCCAGCAAGTGCCAGGACAGTCTCCTGAAGGTGTTACAGCTGCGGGATCGGGCCACCACCAGTGCAGAGCTTGCTCAGGAATGGCAGCAGGCAGGTGTGAGTGCATCTGCACGCACAGTGAGGCCAAGACTTTTGGAGGAAGGCCTGGTGTCAAGGAGGGCAGCAAAGAAGCCACTTCTCTCCAGTAAAAACATCAGGGACAGACTGATATTCTGCAGAAGGTACAGGGACTGGACTGCTGAGGACTGGGGTAAAGTCATTTTCTCTGATGAATCCCTTTCCCATTGTTTGGGGCATCTGGAGGAAGGCTTGTTCGGAGAAGACGAGGTGAGCGCTACCATCAGTCCTGTCTCTTGCCAACAGTGAAGCATCCTGAGACCATTCATGTGTGGGGTTGCTTTTCAGTCAAGGGAGTGGGCTCTCTCACAATCTTGCCTAAAAACACAGCCATGAATAAAGAATGGTACCAGAACGTCCTCCGAGAGCAACTTCTCCCAACCATCCAAGGGCAGTTTGGTGATGAAGAATGCCTTTTGCAGCATGATGGAGCACCTTGCCATAAAGCAAAAGTCAGAACAAAATGGCTCGGGGAACAAAACATTAAGATTTTGGGCCCTTGGCCAGGAAACTCCCCAGATCTTAATCCCATTGAGAACTTGTGGTCAATCCTCAAGAGGCGGGTGGACAATCAAAAACCCACAAATTCTGACAAACTCCAAGCATTGATTATGCAAGAATGGACTGCCATCAGTCAGGATTTGGTCCAGAAGTTGATTGACAGCATGCCAGGGAGAATTGCAGAGGTCTTGAAAAAGAAGGGTCAACACTGCAAATATTGACTTATTGCATGAATTCTGTGTAATTCTCAATAAAAGCTTTTGATACTTATGAAATGCTTCTAATTGTATTTCATTATACCATAGAAACATCTGACAAAAACACCTAAAAACCCTGAAGCAGCAGACTTTGGGAAAATTTTATATTTGTGTCATTCTCAAAACTTTTGGCCATGACTGTAGACCAAAAAAAAAGACATTGACCTTTTGTCGCTGGATAACTTCTTTAGAGAAAACAATTAAGCCAAAACACATGGCTTTAGTTCTGATCTTTGTCTGAAATATAAAAGTGGTTCTGTTGAAACACTTCACCACAAACAGGAATCAGCTTGTCTGGGGTGGAGCACTGACGGGATACTACAGATGATTGCCTCCAGTCAGATTTACTTACAGCATTTTTGGTCCATTTGAGGTTTGACACACTCTCTGAGTAGTGAAGTAATCTGTCACTAACTGATGAAAAGCAAACTGGACACTCATTGAAAAATTGCCACAAACACTACCAATATGACTGTTCAGAGGGTGTTTCAGGTAGAGATTCATCATATCATAAATTACAGCCCTGTTCTGCTTCAAGACAGGAACTGACTTCAGAGGCCAAGACTGAATTCATTTAAATGCTGATGTCAGCCTTTGAATCAAGAGTGAAGACAATGCTCTCAAATATAACAATGATGTTTTTAATGAGTCGAGCCCTCAACCTCTTATCAGTCACAGCTTGTTTGAAAAAGGAACTCTGTCTTTAACAAGCTCCATATGGGACTGATTTGAGTCCATGTTTCTGCTAACACAGGAGCATCTTTATCTGATGAGCACGCTATCATGCGTTAGCAGAGCAGCCTGGTTGTTTTATTTCAGGGAGAGATATTATGAACTGATAATCTTTTTTCACCTTCTGTGGCACTTTGGAGATTTAGGATCTTTTTGTCTTTGTACCTCTTGAAGATGTCAGGATCATTTACAAAGCTTAGAAAACCACCAGTCCCTCTCCAGCTGATAGAAGACCAAGTCAACTATCCTGACAGCTAACCTTGTGATTATCCCTTGATACTCCATACATCATGACGAGGACTGATTAAAGATGCAAGGAACGTGAGGTAAGGGTCAGACTGTCTCATTAGTCGAGATAATGTTGGCACAAGGTGCATGGAAATCTGGATCTTGTAACAAGAGCATGTGACACCTGACAAACTGTACTCTTGAGCCATACAACAACCATGTATCACTTCAGCTCACCTTACCTCACCCCTGTTTCTCTTTATGAAGCCCAGCTGGTTTTGGAAAGGGTTCTACAGTTTATCTGCAGTGGCCTCTCTTGACATTACTTTTCTGCTTGTTATACAGTAAAACAAAATCAACTTAAACAAAACCTAAACCGTCCAGATTTCTCTGAGGAGAGCAGGATAGCCTTTGGCCAGCGACAGGCCTTGCCAGCTGTCGGCAGCACAGAGACCTGAATCTGGATCTCTAAAGCTAGAGCAGTTTTATTTAAAATTATGCAATACTTCTCCAAACATGATTCTCTATAATTAGGACCATAACTGAGTGAAACTCTATCTTTAAAAATCTCTGAGACATCATGTTGGGCAAGGGGAGTTTATCTTAGAGTGGGGCTTTTAATGGCTGCTTTATTCAAAAACAAAAGAACAAGGCTTTTGAACGTTACATAACCAACCTCCTCTTCTCCTCCATACAGAAACATCAAATCTCTGTGGAGTGGAAGGTCAGGAACGATGATGAGAGCTGAATCAGTGAAGACATTTTTAGTAGTTTAGAGGTGGATATACAGTAATAGCCGTACTGTACACCTGTATGAATATAATTGGATTTTATACATTAGCTCAGTAAAACAGGTAATTCATGTAAGCCGATGTAAGCAGAGATTCTGTTTCTTTCCTGTCCTATGCTGTACTTCAACGAGGCATGATTTTCAGTGACATCTGAATAATTAGGATTTTAAATAAGTTCTAGACCATACTTTATGCTCTATTATCAACAAAGACCAAACATGAAGACATGATAAGATCCAGTCCCATCTTACAGACAGGACTCAGTCTGAACTCATCTTAATCCACCATGAGCAGAGCACTTTACAGCATTTAGCAAGTTACAGTGGCAAGGACAAACTTCCTTTAACAGGCAGAAACCTCCAGCAGGACCAGACGGATGGTGAGACGGATATTAGTTGTAGCAGCTGGAGTCTGGCACGTCCACAACAGTCCATGCAGCAGAGATCCAGAGGAACCTACGAGACAAGGGAGCTCAGGGACTCCAGAAGGTCTATGGTTAGTAACTTTGATGGGACAGGGAGAGTTAAAGTAAGTGATAGGCAGAGAGAGGAGAGAGGGAAAGACAGGATCCCAGTGTTCCAGTCTAAGCCTATAGCAGCATAACTAAGAGCTGGTCCAAGCCTGAGCCAGCTCTAACTATAAGCTTTGTCAAAAAGGAAAGTTTGAAGCCTACTCTTAAAAGTAGAGAGGGTGTCTGCCTCCCAGACCCTGACTGGTAGATGATTCCAAAGGAGAGGTGCCTGATAACTGAAGGCTCGACTACAGGCTAGTATAAGGCTAGAGGAGGTGAAATATAATATATATTCTTTGAATAAATGAAAACTTACAAGCTACTATTAATGCTAATAGTTTATGCCAGGCTTGCTTCAGCTTTAAGATGAAAAGATGGCGTTTGGTGACCATTCACTTTGGAGAACAGTTCTTTTCTGGAGAATGTGGTCACATTTTACAGGTTTTATTTACACTTCACGTTGTTTAATGTTCTGATAACACTGTGTTATGTTGTGTATTTATAGATTTAACCTACAGATGTGTAAAGTTAGGTATAAATGAAAAGAGTCTTTCTAAAAAAGGATGATTCTTGACTTTTGACTCCATCAACTCCATCCCGTCATGAAGGCAAAACGAAATCTGATTCATCTCTAAAAACTACATGTGTATGAGAGTTAAGTAATAACAGTTACAACAGCGCAATAATCAGAAACATCATTCTTATGCACATGTTTCCATGCACACAGAAGAAAAACTCCTTTATTCTTTGCTCTGACGCAGGAATCAATTAGATCAGTGACATCATGAAGCTGTGAATGCGTCAACAGTGGAGCATGCTTTGATAAAACACATTCACACCAGTGTTTCTTACAGATTGAGATAGACCGAGACAGAGCCTTGCAGAGGGATCCTGGATGAGCGGGGGAGACTTGGCTGTGGCACAGAAGAGGTACTCTTGGGATCTCTCGTTTCTTCCTCTGATTTCCCAACACTAAGCATGACCATATGAGTCTCACAAACCCTTGTTTCTCTCTCTTCCTCAGATACTCTTTCACATTCACCTTCTTGTGTTACACCTTCCTGTCGCTCTGTCCACCTTCCTCTCTCTTTTATTGCTCTCTGACTTTCTGCCCGTGGCTCACACAGGGGATAACTCCAAGTCCAAACACTGCAGAGTTAAAACAAACCCATTTGGCCACAGTGAAAATAAACTGCTTTCTCTTCTTCTCTCTCTCTCCCTCTTTCTCTGCCTCTTGCTTTCTGCCCTCCCCCCCTATTTAAGCACAGTGAAAATAAACGGCTCGCCCTCTATTTATTTTACGTAGGAAGACCTGACCACCGCAGAGTTTCCTTTGGGCCCTTTCAACCCTAACCTGCTTCATTTCCCTGTAAAAGAGCTTCATCTGAAACCTCACGCTGCTCATTTGTGACATGCGACGATATGAGGGAACCAGTGAGATGTTAGTATCTTTGTTTGCTGGAGTCCACCATCCTGACTCTTGGTTTTCTTTTTCACAGCTGATATGATCCCCTCGGTAAAGGAATGCTTTCCAGCGCTCCACGCACTTTGATGATGCATTATCGCACGTCAGAAATCCCAAACGTGAGCAGTGAAACTTAGCAGCTTTTTCCTCTTTATCCTGAAGAGGTGACACATTACAGATGCCAGGAAGTGTAGCATGTATGTAGATGTAAGCGAACCCCAGACTCATGCTTCAAGAGATGAAGGGGGAATAATTATAGGTTTGCACGTGGTTGTGTTATGGCCAAACATGAGAGAGGGTGTCACAGACTGTTAATGATCCAGGAGTCCCAGGACACACTGAATTTACTCTTTTTGGCTTCAGGAGCTGAAAAAACTCATGAGTTGCTTTGGTTACATGGACCAAATGTTCTCTGTCCGATGTGATTGATGAGTACCACCAAAGTATTTACATCAGCAGCGAAAAAAAAGATTGGATAATGTGTCCTGTTTAGATATTCTACAGTGCTTGATTAGAAAAGAGGAACTCTTACAGGCTTAATATTATTAATCCAGCACTCTATTATGGACAAGCATTGGAAACTGAAAGAATATATTCAGAAAGTGCACTAAAGTTAAGGAATCTTGATTGCTTTAGCTTGGCAAGAATCACACCGATAACGCCAACTATGTCTCCACAAAGTCATGAAAACTAATAGAAGTCACATGTGGAAGCATGGAGGCTTGAAATATATATATATATATATACATATATATCAAATAATTGGGGAAAATAAGGTTGTTTTTTTTTTACAATATTTCAATCTGTTCACACACTAAATCAAAGTTCTTAGGAGGGGTTTAGATGAGCTGAGCTGGTGCGTATGCAGGTATTTGGGTAATTATAAGAATAAAACACTAACACAGAGAGAAAGACACAGAGATGGAGAGAGAATGAGAGAGCGACAGAAAGAGAGAGAGAAAGGTCCATTAAATATGGTGCCATGCACACCAATATCCCTTCATTACGTTCATTCAAATGTAAAGCACTAAATGAGAAAACAACCTGAAGTCAATGGTGTCTTGAGAAATTTTGGGCTGTCTCTGCTAGATCATTTATTCTCTTTACTCATTCTTCAGTCTATGATCAGTTTTGAAGTTTGCTTTGTGGATGTATTATTGAAATTAATTAGTCGGCTCCAGTCCTCTGTTCATTTTCAAATATTACAGAACAACATTTTTGGTGTTTCATAGGGATGTAACGGTATTGTAAATATCGCGGTTATTTCGGTATCAAAATTCTCACAGTAATACCGTGGCATGTGACGGTATCAAACAGGGACTCGGAGTACTCCCGCTAGTGTAGTTTTTTTCTGGCGCCATTGAGTGGGCCGGTCTGAGAAGCAAACATCATCTCCCATGATCCCCTGCGCAGTGCAGGAAGAGATGACGGAAAGTACAGAGGGGGAGCAGAGCGGAAAACTTAAACTAGTGGAACCTCCTGCGAAGTTTAAACTGAAGTATGGACGCATTTTGGTTTTGCAGTAAACAAAAACGATCGAGCAGAAAACATGACGGACATGCACAAAAAACTGTTTGCAGACACTGTCAGACCACGATCGTCTAAAAGTCGGGGAATACAAGAAATATGAGAAGGCACTTGATGAATCATCCCCCTGCAGCCGTTTTCACTGGGGGACAATGAGGGATTTAAAAGGGATTGTTTTTTATTTGCTTGTTAGTTGAAACACTGGATGTGCTTGCACTGCTCATTGCACTTGAAAAGACATGTTGGTAGTAGGGCTGTCAATGAATATTCTAAATTTGAATATTAAAAAAAAAACGGAGATTCGATTATGAAAATTAATATTCGACTGTGGAAAAAAACACATCGGCGGCTGCTTTGAGAGTGGGCGCACTGCATGACAGGTCAGGGACAGGTCACAGGAGTCACACATGCACAGCATGAAGCAGACTGCAGAGAGAAATCTTTCCATGCCAGGATCCTCTGAACACGTCTTTTCCTCCGCTGGGAGTATAGGGAATAAAAAGAGATCTGGCCTCTTCACATGTGGACTGTCTTCTTCACATGTGGACTGTCTTCTTCACATGTGGACTGTCTTCTTCACATGTAGACTGTCTTCTTCACATGTGGACTGTCTTCTTCACATGTGGACTGTCTTCTTCACATGTGGACTGTCTTCTTCACATGTGGACTGTCTTCTTCACATGTGGACTGTCTTCTTCACATGTGGACTGTCTTCTTCACATGTGGACTGTCTTCTTCACATGTGGACTGTCTTCTTCACATGTGGACTGTCTTCTCGTGTGGACTGTCTTCTTCACATGTGGACTGTCTTCTTCACATGTAGACTGTCTTCTTCACATGTGGACTGTCTTCTTCACATGTGGACTGTCTTCTTCACATGTGGACTGTCTTCTTCACATGTGGACTGTCTTCACATGTGGACTGTCTTCTTCACATGTGGACTGTCTTCTTCACATGTAGACTGTCTTCTTCACATGTGGACTGTCTTCTTCACATGTGGACTGTCTTCTTCACATGTGGACTGTCTTCTTCACATGTGGACTGTCTTCTTCACATGTGGACTGTCTTCTTCACATGTAGACTGTCTTCTTCACATGTGGACTGTCTTCTTCACATGTGGACTGTCTTCTTCACATGTGGACTGTCTTCTTCACATGTGGACTGTCTTCTTCACATGTGGACTGTCTTCTTCACATGTGGACTGTCTTCTTCACATGTGAACTGTCTTCTTCACATGTGGACTGTCTTCACATGTGGACTGTCTTCTTCACATGTGGACTGTCTTCTTCACATGTAGACTGTCTTCTTCACATGTGGACTGTCTTCTTCACATGTGGACTGTCTTCTTCACATGTGGACTGTCTTCTTCACATGTGGACTGTCTTCACATGTGGACTGTCTTCTTCACATGTGGACTGTCTTCTTCACATGTAGACTGTCTTCTTCACATGTGGACTGTCTTCTTCACATGTGGACTGTCTTCTTCACATGTGGACTGTCTTCTTCACATGTGGACTGTCTTCTTCACATGTGGACTGTCTTCTTCACATGTAGACTGTCTTCTTCACATGTGGACTGTCTTCTTCACATGTAGACTGTCTTCACATGTGGACTGTCTTCACATGTGGACTGTCTTCTTCACATGTGGACTGTCTTCTTCACATGTGGACTGTCTTCTTCACATGTGGACTGTCTTCTTCACATGTAGACTGTCTTCTTCACATGTGGACTGTCTTCTTCACATGTGGACTGTCTTCTTCACATGTGGACTGTCTTCTTCACATGTGGACTGTCTTCTTCACATGTGGACTGTCTTCTTCACATGTGGACTGTCTTCTTCACATGTGGACTGTCTTCTTCACATGTGGACTGTCTTCTTCACATGTGGACTGTCTTCACATGTGGACTGTCTTCTTCACATGTGGACTGTCTTCTTCACATGTAGACTGTCTTCTTCACATGTGGACTGTCTTCTTCACATGTGGACTGTCTTCTTCACATGTGGACTGTCTTCTTCACATGTGGACTGTCTTCACATGTGGACTGTCTTCTTCACATGTGGACTGTCTTCTTCACATGTAGACTGTCTTCTTCACATGTGGACTGTCTTCTTCACATGTGGACTGTCTTCTTCACATGTGGACTGTCTTCTTCACATGTGGACTGTCTTCTTCACATGTGGACTGTCTTCTTCACATGTAGACTGTCTTCTTCACATGTGGACTGTCTTCTTCACATGTAGACTGTCTTCACATGTGGACTGTCTTCACATGTGGACTGTCTTCTTCACATGTGGACTGTCTTCTTCACATGTGGACTGTCTTCTTCACATGTGGACTGTCTTCTTCACATGTAGACTGTCTTCTTCACATGTGGACTGTCTTCTTCACATGTGGACTGTCTTCTTCACATGTAGACTGTCTTCTTCACATGTGGACTGTCTTCTTCACATGTAGACTGTCTTCTTCTCTTCACATGTGGACTGTCTTCACATGTGGACTGTCTTCTTCACATGTGGACTGTCTTCTTCACATGTGGACTGTCTTCTTCACATGTAGACTGTCTTCTTCACATGTGGACTGTCTTCTTCACATGTGGACTGTCTTCTTCACGTGTGGACTGTCTTCTTCACATGTGGACTGTCTTCACATGTGGACTGTCTTCTTCACATGTGGACTGTCTTATTCACATGTGGACTGTCTTCTTCACATGTGGACTGTCTTCTTCACATGTGGACTGTCTTCTTCACATGTAGACTGTCTTCTTCACATGTGGACTGTCTTCTTCAGATGTAGACTGTCTTCTTCACATGTGGACTGTCTTCACATGTGGACTGTCTTCTTCACATGTGGACTGTCTTCTTCACATGTGGACTGTCTTCTTCACATGTAGACTGTCTTCTTCACATGTGGACTGTCTTCTTCACATGTGGACTGTCTTCTTCACATGTGGACTGTCTTCTTCACATGTGGACTGTCTTCTTCACATGTAGACTGTCTTCTTCACATGTGGACTGTCTTCTTCACATGTAGACTGTCTTCACATGTGGACTGTCTTCACATGTGGACTGTCTTCTTCACATGTGGACTGTCTTCTTCACATGTGGACTGTCTTCTTCACATGTGGACTGTCTTCTTCACATGTAGACTGTCTTCTTCACATGTGGACTGTCTTCTTCACATGTGGACTGTCTTCTTCACATGTGGACTGTCTTCTTCACATGTAGACTGTCTTCTTCACATGTGGACTGTCTTCTTCACATGTAGACTGTCTTCTTCACATGTGGACTGTCTTCTTCACATGTGGACTGTCTTCTTCACATGTGGACTGTCTTCTTCACATGTGGACTGTCTTCACATGTGGACTGTCTTCTTCACATGTGGACTGTCTTATTCACATGTGGACTGTCTTCTTCACATGTGGACTGTCTTCTTCACATGTGGACTGTCTCGTGTTTTTGACAAATAACCTGTCAGGTCTAAGACCCTGCATTGACAGTGGACTAAAAGAGCCCGACAATCAGTGACACTGGTATAAAATGCAGTTTTTCCTCTCTTTTTATACAAGCGCCAAGAATGTAAGTGGACCACTTTTCGTTTTTAACTTTAACTTCAGTTAATGTTAATATTTGCTTGAATCACTGAATGAAGCCTGCCTATATTAGGGACAAGAGTCGGGACCTTTAATTGCTCGCACAAGTCTTGTTCAGCACCATAGACTGTTCAGCACTCACTGAGCGCATTGCGCACAGAGAGGGGAGGGGGGCGAGCGAGCGAGAGGTCTGCGGTCTTAAAGGTGTTACGGTATAGACCATTAGGTCATTTACTTGTTTTGTAATGTGTAGGTATGTTTTAGGCATGTTATATCTTAAATAAAAATACATATACAAGTATTGTATACTGTAGTTTTTTGACAATACCGCAATAATACCGTACCGTGGCCTTAATACCGTGACGATACCGTGCCGTGAGATTTTGATATCGTTGCATCCCTAGTGTTTCACATACTGTCCTGTGGTTGATCATCAGCTGGTTGGAAGAACCATCCACCAGTCAGAGCTTTGATGTCAAAATGAGGAATAATAAGTGAGTGAGTTTTGGTGTGCTGTGGTGTTTGGCACCAAGGTGTTAGCAGCAGGTCCTTTGAGTCCTGGAAGTTTTGAGGAAGGGCCTCCATGGATCAGACTTCGTTATTCTAGCCTGGTGTCTCCAGACCCATCACCCAGCTCATATTCATTTTCACTGGCAGGTGGGTCAGGAGCTTCTGTCATTCTAAAGGATTTCCTGCCGATCTTAGATAAACCAGACCAATCATAGTCCTTCATTTGGAAATGGGGTGGGTTCTGTAAGATGACAACACAGTAAACAAAGCATACACTGAATCTCTACATTGTTGAAGCAGGCTGGTGTTGCAGGTTGATGGATATACATTTTTTCTGCCAGTTGACAATCAACAAAACAATGTAACTCCACAGCATTGGCTAACCATGTGATATTTATCAATTATTTCATGCTTTATCTCTGACTCCCTCATGCAGCTCACTTTCTACCAGTTCTGTTTGCTGTTTTTCTTCCACCTCTGTTTCCTTGTCTTAAGTTTCTCTCACTTTCATTTTGATCTCCCTCCAGGCCTCACATCCCCTCCCCTCTCCCAGGGAGCTCTCATATCTGTTTCTCCACACCTCACATCTCCTTCTCCTCTCACAGACTGCCAGCTCTGCTCTGCTTTCCAGCTACACCATTATAACATCATCATCATGTACATGCATCACAGAACAATGTTTAACACTGGAGCTTAAACTGTGTAAAGAAAAGACAGACTACCTTTTGTCTTGTAAAATCACTTGCAGGTTGTTTCCAGTTTTCAGGCCAGCTCTGTGTTTGGGTGATAAACAGCAATGTCTCCTCTTCTTCACTCTTCCCAGAATCCCAGAGACTTTGAGTTGGTTGTTACAAACTGAATGACACATTAATCACTTCTTACCCTCTCTGAGGCTTTCTTCCTTGGTAATGTATACACATTTGTGTTAGAGGGTTTAATATATTGTGTTTGCCATTAGACAGCAGTGGGAAAGGCTTGAACCTGTCACTGATATTGTTCATCAAGCCAATGTGTGCTTTACATTTTGTGTTGTGAAAGGCGCCCATTCTTTTCAGGACACTGACCCTAACTCAAATAGGAAAAGGATGTTTGGACCGTCAACTCTGTGCTGACAGCGTGTTAAACACAATGCATACGTGCACATAAATGCAGCATGTAAAATGTGAAGGGGTGTTGTGTTTCCTTGTGTGCATGCGTGTGTATGTGTGCACACACTTCCAAGAACTCCTGACAGAGAGCTTATTCATCTGTGCGTCTTGTGTGAGCCTTTAAATGGAGATAGTGGCTCTGTGGTGTGTCTTACTGCCTGATCAAATGAGGACCACATTCAAGGAAAGTGTGTGTGCGACTGAATGTGTGTGTGTGTGTGTGTGTGTGTGTGTGTGTGTGTGTGTGTGTGTGTGTGTGTGTGTGTGAAAATCTATATTGGCAGACCACTGCCATGGCAACATCTGGCTTTGCATCCCTTATAGCTCCTGTTGCACAGAGAAAGACAGTATTGTTTTAAAGCAATTAGACTAACACACACACACACACACACACAAACACACACACACACACACACACACACACACACACACACACATTCTGTAGTCTAGCATCTGTGTGTGTGTGTTATTGTCCTACAGCCATGTGCTCATACATGGGAGTGTGTAAGTAGGCAGGTTGGTGCAGACTAGCTTGTGTATTTGTGGATATACATATAGCTTTTGTATACACATTTCTGAGGCTGGAGTGTAACAACATTAAAACTAATGAAAGTTGCCTTCAGTTGTCTGAACTTCAGGGGTGGGAATCACAAGTTGACTCATGATACGCAGTTGTATATCTGCTGAATTACTGAACACAAAATGCCCCTCAGAAGCTACAGTACAGGACTAATGCATGCATATATTGAGGGCACTTTGGTTTGATTTCACTGAGATGAAACAT
Source organism: Notolabrus celidotus (assembly GCF_009762535.1). NCBI lineage: Eukaryota > Metazoa > Chordata > Actinopteri > Labriformes > Labridae > Notolabrus > Notolabrus celidotus. The sequence continues at coordinate 35,162,019 of NC_048283.1, forward strand.
TGTACATGTATTTGGTCAGTAAATGAAATACAGAGGCATAGAAAGATTGCAGAATGAACTACCTTCTCACAATTATCATCTCTCTCTCTTCATCTCCCTCTATCCCTCTCTCCAACACGGTTGAGGCAGATGTCTGTCTAACATGAGTCTGGTCCTGCTGGAGGTTTCTGCCTGTTAAAGGAAAGTGTAACATGGTGGATCTTATCCTGTCTTGATGTTGGGTCTTTGTTAATAATGTAAGTCTGCTCTGCTTGTAATTGAATTAGCATAAAAAAGTTCACATTTCTTGAAAAAAAAAAAGGCCCATCTAAAATAAATACACATTTTAGTGCTTGACATGCAAAACCAACCTGTGTATGTAAACCTGTTCACAGTAAATGCTTAAATACTTGTTAAAACTTAACTTGTATGACTGTGCGTGTTACAGTTACATATCCACCAGGACTACAGGTCTCGTGCATCACGCTAGTTTGTGGCACGTAGGAATGCACAGCAGGATTTGTCCTGTTTGACTCCATGGCATGCAAAGTCCACCCGTAGCAGGTTGCATCCTCCACCCTTGCTCTTGCCTCACAAGTAAAGAGCTGGAAAACCTTTTTCTCTCTTCTTTTGATCGCTGTCTAAAGCCTCGGGTCCACAGGATGCGTGGCGTTACGTATCGGCTGCCCCGCGTCACTGCACAGGCGATACTTTGCCATTCTAGTCAATGCTCTAGGGTCCACAGGGCGAATGGGCGTTACGTTACGGCTCCGTCTCGGGAGCGTGCCCCAGCGCCTCTCCGCCAGAGATACGCTTCAAGTCTATTCAAGTATATTTTCAACGGAGCCCGCGCCCAGCACGCGTCAATATGCACAGAAAAGAACGACCTGGACAGGAAGTCAGGCACGAGGATCACATGCAACATCCGCCAATCTCAAAATAAAACACCATATACGGACTCCAGACCGTTTGAAGATCCTATAGATCAGAAATACTCATCGATTATGGATGTAAGCTACAAACAGCCACATATCAGTGATCCAGGTCGATTACAACAGGACTTTAAGATGACCACTGTGTCAGAAGGTAACAGGACTTTAAGATGATCACTGTGTCAGAAGGTAACAGGACTTTAAGATGATCACTGTGTCAGAAGGTAACAGGACTTTAAGATGATCACTGTGTCAGAAGGTAACAGGACTTTAAGATGATCACTGTGTCTGAAGGTAACAGGACTTTAAGATGATCACTGTGTCAGAAGGTAACAGGACTTTAAGATGATCACTGTGTCAGAAGGTAACAGGACTTTAAGAGGATCACTGTGTCAGAAGGTAACAGGACTTTAAGAGGATCACTGTGTCAGAAGGTAACAGGACTTTAAGATGATCACTGTGTTAGAAGGTAACAGGACTTTAAGATGATCACTGAGTCAGAAGGTAACAGGACTTTAAGATGATCACTGTGTCAGAAGGTAACAGGACTTTAAGATGATCACTGTGTCAGAAGGTAACAGGACTTTAAGATGATCACTGTGTCAGAAGGTAACAGGACTTTAAGAGGATCACTGTGTCAGAAGGTAACAGGACTTTAAGATGATCACTGTGTCAGAAGGTAACAGGACTTTAAGATGATCACTGTGTCAGAAGGTAACAGGACTTTAAGATGATCACTGTGTCTGAAGGTAACAGGACTTTAAGATGATCACTGTGTCAGAAGGTAACAGGACAACAAAATAGAGCCGAATTATTATTATTAAACTCATCTAAATCTGCAAAAACTAAACTTAACAGTTCTGCAGCATACTCAGTGATGATTAAAGCACAGAAGTAATGGAATACTGTCCAAATGAGCAGAAATTCAACCACAGGAAGGCTCTGTGACCTGTTGTTTGTATGTGGTTCTCTCTATGCTGCGCAGCCGTAACGTGGTGCACACGCATCCTGTGGACTCCCAGGGTAACATCTCGCTTCTACTAAATTGCTCTCAACTTGTTCTTTAGTTAATTCACTTTTGTTCCCTTTACTTTAATGCATATCATTATCACCACTGCAAGAAATACTGAATAGTGACCTGGTGGGTCAATTTGGAAGGGAAATATATTTATAGTGCCATATTTATTAAATAAAAATATTAGTATATAGTATTGCTATAATGTCCGACCCCTACTAAAGACTACTGTATCATATTGTTGCATTTAAATTGTTTTTTTTTTAAATGTATTTATTTATTTAAAGGGACAGTGCATATTCATGAACATATCAGTGCCGCATCAATGTAAATATACCAGAGTTAGCCATAAGGCTCATTTTCATCTGTAGTTCCTGGCAGGTCAAAAAAGAGTTCATGGAAACAGCACATCATGATAGCATGACAATGAAAACAATACATCACAAGAGCATAATAAGTTATACTAAAGTGCAAGTAAACGTATTAAAGTGCGGTTCAGCATAATTGAGAAGAATTTCACACAAGTAAATATGCATCCATTAAACCCGTAAAATAACACACACGCACACACACATGCACACAAACACAGACACACACACAAAAGCGAGAGAGAGAGACAGCAAGTAAAGTTAAGTCCCACATTATTCAATCTGTATATAAATGAACTTGCAGAGCAGCTGGATGGTTCAGCAGCTCCAGGCCTCACACTCTTAGACACTGAAGTTAGATACCTGCTTTATGCAGATGACCTTAGTCTGTTGTCTCCAACCAGAGATGGTCTCCAACACAACCTGACCATCCTGGAACAATACTGCCAAAACTGGGCATTGGAGGTCAATTTTAAGAAGACACAAATAATGATCTTTCAAAAAAAGCCCAGATGTCTTGAAAATAAATATATTTTTACTCTGAATAACACTCAAATTAAACACACAAAGAATTATACTTACCTTGGTCTGAACATATCTGCATCAGGACATTTTAACATGGCAATAAATGCACTTAAAGAAAAAGCACGAAGGGCAATCTATGCATTAAAAACCAAATTATTCAAGATTAACATTCCAATTAGAATCTGGACCAAAATATTTGATAGTGTAATTGTACTTATAGCTCTGTATGGAAGTGAGATCTTGGGCCCCCTCAGTAGACTGGAGCATGGCTCATGGGACAAACACCCAATAGAAGCTCTCCATACTGAATTCTGTAGAAGAATCCTAAATGTTCAAAGAAAAACTCCAAATAACGCCTGCCGAGCAGAACTGGGACGTTTCCCATTACTATTAAACATTCAGAAACGGGCAATCAAATTTTGGACCCATCTAAATTTAAGCCCAAAAGACTCACTTCAATATAAAGCACTAAAAACCCAAGAGCTGAACCCTGAAAACTGTCCCCTTAGTCAGCTGGTGAGGAAGCTAATCAGCCAGACTCCAATCAGCACTGATCCAAAACACAACCAAATGAAACTCATCATGAAGCACTCCAAAGATCTGTATTTAGATCACTGGAGAAACCAAACAAAGACCCAAAGTAGAATGAATTGTTATTTGACCCTAAACCGTGATTCTAAATGATCTGAATATCTGTACAGTGTCAGAGATACAAAACAAAGATGTATCCTGACCAAATACAGGCTGAGTGACCACCAGCTGGCTAGAGACAGGGAGATACAGACAGACATGGATGCCCAGAGAGGAGCGTCTATGTGTCTCTACAGGGGACATAGAGACAGAGATGCACCTCCTCCTCCACTGCAGCAAGTTCTCTTTACTAAGAGATGCCCACTACAGGGACATTACTAAAATGGTACCAAACTTCCCAACATTAACCCCAGAAGAGAAACTGTCAGTTCTCCTGGGGGAAGGGTCAGCAGCTCCTCTGGCTGCTAAATATGTGTCTGCCTGTCACAGCCTGAGGGACGCACCATCCCATGGGGTTTGATTTTGGGTGGAGGTTTTGTGAGCGCGCCGCATCGGGTGAGGACATTGAGATATGCTGTATAGGTGACACCATCGTTCATTAATGCATATAAAATATGTAATATATGGTTGATATGTATGTGATGAATATAATATGTAATGAATATGGTGTGTGATTAATCTATATATGGTGAGTGTAGTGTGTTGTGAATATATATAATGTACTGTAGGAATTTATGTGCTTTGGCAATAATATCTCGTTGTTCATGCCAATAAAGCAAATTTGAATTGAATTGAAAAAATTGACAGCAATGGATACAGATTAGTGATTAAAGACCTGCTGTGTCTTGAGCCATCGTTTCAGATGTGTTGTGAATGTGGGGTAAATGAGGCATTCCCTTATTGAGACCGGTATTTTGTTCCAGACCTCACCTCCCTTAACAGTCAGCACAGACTGAATAAATGTAGTACGCCTATAAGGTATCACACAGCCTCCTCTAGTGCAAGCTCTGGTTGCGGTTCTGTCTCTAGATTTAAGTTTAATATATTCACAGAGAGGCGGTGGAGCAAGTCAATGTAGGATTTTATAGATCGAGCAGGCAAACTTAAACTTTTTAAAATGTTCAAAATTGAGGAGGTGATGTTTCTGAAGTATGATAAAGTGATGAAAACTAAGTGGTTTTCTTTCAAAGACTTTTGGTGATTTTCTGCAAAGAGATTCTATTGGTTTGAGTGTTGATGCATTTGTATTTGACCAGTTTGTTATACAGTATTCTATATGAGAGAAAATCATAGAATGAAGAAACATCCTGGCAGCACTTTCAGGTCTAATTTGCCTGAAGTTATGGAGATTCAATTTGATGGTTTTTGAAATGTTTTTAACGTGGTTCTTAAAAGACAAAGTGGAGTCCAGTGTGACACCTAGGTACTTAAATTCCTGCACAATGTCCAGTTCTTCTCCTTTCAGGAACACATTTGAGTGAGTCCTTTGGCACTTAGAGTGAATGTCAAGAGCGGGTGGCCTTATATTCTCTCTTCATTAAGATGTTACCAAAACAGTCTGCTGCTGCAAACTGTGATTGCTGCACTAAACTTGTCCAAATGGCTGTAGGTTTACACAGTACCTGTCGCCTTGACAACAGTGACCCATGGTTGCCTTATGACTTCATTGCTGGGTTTAATTAGGTTGCTGGGGAAAATCCCCCCCGCTCTCAGCCCAAACAGCCGGACCACCACGCTTCAGCTAGCGAGCCTTCTAGGAAGCACTCTGTGTTTGGGTGGGAACTCGTGCACACGTTGGTGGCTCAAAGTCAAATATGAAGACGAACACACAGACGACGGCATGCGAACACACACACACAGGAGGTGGGCAGCAGTCTGCAGATGTTACTGAAAATAAATATCAACATCAACAGGGCCCAAATACTTTTGAATATCTGCGCGTGCTTGTTTATCTGTGTTTAGACTAGCATCTAACACACCCACTCACGTGCACTTGTGTGCATGCAGAGCAAAGCAGCTGTGAGCAGAGAGAGCCAAATAATACCGTTATTCTGCTTTTCAGGGAGAGGACAAGTGCTCCCAGCTTCTCTGCAACCTGAACTTGCGCAATGTTACAAAGCATCACGTGCATGCTTTCAAGCATACACAATGAGTCACTTCTACAGTATAAAGACACTGTTTCTTATTCACTGTTTGCAGGAAGATAAATTGTTGCTTAATGAGTAACATTTGAATTATGTTGATTTATTTCTTCTTCTGTATTCTCACCAGTTTCCCCTCATATTCTTTTAATTACGCACTTCTCTAATTCATTGAGGTTCAAACAGACCCCCTACGACTGGGAACACCAAGTCTTTAGACAACAATAGCTTGTGGTGAAAGAATTTAAAGGATTCACCTCAAATACAGAAAACAAAACCTGTGTGTACTTCAATAGATTTTGAGCAATTCTTCCAACTTTGCAGCTGTCAGAGATTAAAACACAGACAGTTCACTAAACTTCCCAAACATGGCACTGAAGATTTATTTTCAGTGATGGGAAGAAAATATTCTAGAACACAGTGGCAACACCGAGCCAACTACAAGACTCATAAACAGATTAAAGAGGGAGAACATGAGTTTATGAGTCAACATGACATGTTTGATGTTTCATATATCTGTAAATCTGCGTCATGTAGGTTTTCAGTGTTTCCGTTCATGTGACACTGAGTGTGTTTGTTTGGTTTCAGCTCAAAATGCCAGGTTGCCCTCATCAATATCACTGATTGGAAAACAGACTTCTTCCTGTTATGGTCAACTTGAAATATGAGTCAGAGCAAACAGGGGTGTAACCTCCAAATGCATCAGGGCGTGACTCCGTCAGGGTGTGGTGCCTCTATCACTTTGCAGATTTATCTTTAACTGCAAATGAGTGTTTAAGAGAGAGGTTGTCTCAATCTGAGTTTAAGAGATGAGGGGATTACGGAAAAAAAGTGAAGAAAGGGGAGAAAACATGACAAGGAGATTGAACTTGGAAGAGGAGAAGAAGAGGAGCAGAGAAGGGAAGATGCGCTGGAAGAAAGACACATTGGGGAACAACAGAGAGAAGAAAAAGTACAGATACAAAGAGAAGCATTATGGCTACGATGGGAATTTATCAGATTGTTGCATAACAGACTGATTTATCTTTTTATTGGCTCAAGAAGCAGAGGTATAAAGAATACACTGCTGGTCTTTGGAAACTAAACTAACTAGCCACTGATGGTAGCTTTAATGTTTACAGTACAGGTAGAGTGGTATCAGCGGTCTACTTGGAATTTTGGCAAGATGGTGAACAAGTTTAAGCAGTTATCAAATCAAATCAAATCAAATCAAATCAAATCAAATCAAATCAACTTTATTTATATAACACTTTACACACAACACAGTTGATCCAAGGGGCTTTACAACAGGCAATGAGGAACACAAAGAGAAAATGAAATAAAACAACACAAACAGAGGAAGAGAGAGAGAAAGAAGAGTGGTTAGAGAGCAATGTAATTAAACATGAAATTCACAACAATAATAACAACAGCAATGACAAGAAAGACAATTAACAGTGTAGTGAGTATCTGAGCCAGTGTGGTTAGTGACAGTTAAAAGCTAATGAATAGAAGTGAGTTTTAGGAGGACTTTTAAAAGTCTCAACAGGGGGGGAGGACCGGATGGTGGGGGGAAGAGAATTCCACAGTTTTGGGGCACAGATAGAGAAGGCCCTGTCCCCATATCGCTTTGTCCTTGCTGTTCGGACAGACAGGAAGTTTTGGTGTGATGATCTGAGTGATCTGACAGAGTGATACAGAGACAGGAGTTCTGAGATGTAAGAGGGGGCCAAACCATGAAGTGCTTTATAAGCAAACAGAAGGATTTTAAAATGAATTCTGTAAATTACCGGATCCAGTGTAGGGGGGCAAGAATTGGGGTTATGTGGTCTCTCTTTTTTGACCTTGTCAGGATCCTGGCTGCTGTGTTCTGAACTATTTGAAGTCGGGTTAATGAGGATTGAGTGATACCAAAGTACAAGGAGTTGCAGTAATCAATGCTTAATGATATGAAGGCGTGGATAACTTTTTCCAGGTCTGAGGTGTTCTTAATATTGATTTGAGTTTGGGGATGGTGCGGAGCTGCATGAAACTTATTTTTACTACCTGATTTATCTGTTGTCAAATTTTAGTCCTGAATCGAATCTCCAAGTTTTTTGCACAAGATGTTATGGAGGGGGCCAGTGAGTCAAGATGAGGAAAATACTATTGATCAGATGTGGTGGTCCTAATAAAATTACTTCTGTTTTATTGTCATTGAGTTGTAAGAAATTAGCAGCATCCATGATTTAATACCTAGAAGACAGTTTTTGAGTTTGGTTAGCTTGTTGAGGTTGTTGGGTTCTAGGGGGAGGTCGAGTTGTGTATCGTCTGCATAACAATGAAAATAAATGTTGTGTTTTTTGAATAATGTGGCCTAGTGGGAGCAAGTATGTTGAGAAGAGGATTGGACCGAGTATGGAACCTTGTGGAACACCACAGGGAATAGGAGCAGAGGAGGAGGTTGAGTTGCTAATGTAGACACTGACGGATCTGTTGGATAAATATGAGGAAAACCAGTTTAAGGCGAGGCCAGAGACCCCTGCCTATTGTTGTAATCTATTAATAAGAGTGGGATGATCAACAGTGTCGAAGGCTGCAGTTAGATCCAGAAGTAAAATAATAGAGCAGTTACCTGAGTCAGCAGCTAGTAAAAGATCATTTGTTTTTTTCAATAATGCAGATTCTGTGCTATGAAGTGCCCTGAAACCAGACTGGAACTTTTCAAATAAACAGTTTTGAGTCAGGTGGGAGAGCAATTGATGGAACACAAGTTTTTCTAGGATTTTGGAAATAAATAAGAAATAAATCAGACCAAAATAAACTCTATACGCATACATCTCTCAGACTGTTTTTGTGTCACTAGCATGAAACTTCAGTTATTGCCTTGGGCCTTTATATGCTCAATCTGTAAACTCAGCCTGCCTTTATTTGGGACAGGCATCAAAAAGAGAAAGGCTTTTACTTCTTTTTGAATAAAGCATTCAGGGCTGCCTTGTTTTCTCAGTAAAATGGACCTTTGGCATTTCAGTGTATAAAAAAATCAAGCCATTCTTTGCTCAGACTGTCAGACAAACAGTTAAGCAGGCTTCTAATTGAGACAGGCCTTAATTTGTCAAAACGTACAGCCACACCTGGGCCCTGCCTATACTTGGGATAGGCTTTTATTTGAAGTTTTACAGTGCAGGGTAACTTAGCGGACAATAATTGACTAAACTTTGACCACATAGCAGGGCGACGTCAACATACGGTGCTTTGCTTTAGCTGAAGTTGAATCAGATTGACAACGCTGGCTAGATAAGCAAAATCCTGACTGTCATCACATTAAAGAAACTGTTTATCTTCATCCATAAACAAGCTGTAACATAAAACAGACACTCTTACCCCTCTCAGCTTGCCATGGGGAACTTAGTTAACCTTTCAAACTGTCCAACAGACACAGAGCAATAAAAGCATCAATCAGATATGTATGTGTTTCCAATTGTCACACTCCTGTCAGCTCTCCCCCACATCCTGAGTGATAGATTTGGCTCTTTGGCTGCTGCATGTTACACTATTTCCAACATTTTCTAGCCTGGTATGTCTGTCTGCTGCTATACTGCTCAAGTAAACTTTAAAATCCACCATGGTGTTTTTACAGCAACTTGGTGAGTAGTTGCTGTTCCACATGTACAGAGGCTACAGTTCTCATCAAACTCGTCGTAGGATCGATTCCTGGTCTTGACAGTATTTGGTACATGTCATTCCCCACTCTCTCCTCATATTTCATGTCTCTCTCCAGCTGTATAAAAGTCTGTCTCATGTTGAAAGCAGCTTCATAAGGGGCCAAAGATACCAGGGACCTGTACTACAGATTCAGGTGGTTTTCCACTTACTAGGGTAGATCATCATGGTTCCTTGTGCTGAATACCTAACCTTTTTCAAAGCAGGTTATGTTCAAGGGAAGAAATCAATGTGTCAGCAGAAACACTCACTGACTAACCAGACTCTACACCTGGAGCTCTGTGAGTTGATCCAAAGAGGGAAAGAGTGAGAGAGCAGTATATTAGATTTTATTTTCTATTCATCACTCTCTTACCCTCGGCCCTGCAGCTGAGATACAACATTTAAAAGTATCATACAAGCTACAAGATCACATCAGAGAAACAAACCAATTGAATGGAATAATTATGATCATATCTACGCTGCACTGAAGATAGAAAGGGATAAAGCCTAAATTTGAGCATTTTCAGTCTGTGATTACTTTCTGCCAGTTCCTTTATTTTGTAAATACAGCTGTTTGATTTTAGTATGTTTAAGTTCCTCACTCCTTTTCTGATATCATGGTTTGCTCTAAGTTTTTTTTTAAATATGATGATCTGCTAATGGCAATCTTGTTCATGTTTGCAATTTGTCATACGTTGAAACTCTGACTCTTTATGTGAACTCAGAGGACCTTTTGGTTGACTTATGGAAAGATGATAACCAGCTTGATATGACTGGCTAGCACAATCTCATTGTTGGGGTTTGTGAAGCCATGTAACCAAATGATACCCTGGGTATGTTGAACCGGCTTTACACAAGTGGCACTATGTGAGTGGCAGGATTCACCAAAACAATGACTTTGTCGACCAGAAAACCAAAATGAGTGGACAGGTGAAAGGTATCTTTATACCAAGTCATTCCACTTATTGATATTATAGGACATATTGATTGAATCAGCTTTACAGACAAATAAATAACTCATTCTACATTAAAGAAAACATGGCAAAGCCAAGACTCTTGCAAGGATTTTGCAAAATAAAGTCTAACAGTCAATTTAGAAATTCAATAATAGTACAACTTTATATATAAATACTTCATGTGGTAAATCAGTGTCTTTATTTCCTTGAAGTGGATGAGTTATATTATTCATGATCATTTCAAAGTAGCCAATTAAAAACACTAACATTGACTGTCCTTCGGGCTCCAGACATTTAGTAAGCAGTCATTAAGTGTGTCTGTCATCCACAAACATGCTGGCTGAATGCTGTCACCTCTCTGTTCCATGATGCCATTCTTCTTCACCTGGCACGGCTGTTGCTTTGGCTAATGACTCCCATGAGATCACTTCAAAGCCAGCTTGGAAGTCTACTGAAAACTGTCTGTTGATGGAGACTGGGTCAGAATGACACACATACACAACTTTCACACATCCAGGCATGCGTGCACCAACACACACGGTCAAACGCTGAGAAGACAGAGTGCCGTCTGTCTGCGTTGCTAGCTGACATCACCTTTTTATGAAGTGCACCCTGTTTTACACTGGCGAGGGCAGTGTTTGGATTGGGCTGAGCTATGAATTGGGCTGAGCTGAAACTTATATGGCTGAAGGGAGGATGAGGGGAAGGGAACCTGGAGGTGTGACCAACAGAGTGTAACCAGACCTGAAGCTGGGGCATTTCAGGTCTTGGATAGTTAGGGCCAGAGCAAAGGTTAGGCATGGCAGAGCATCTAAAGCTGGAGATGGGATTGATTTAGTGGTGGTAAAGGAGGAGACTCTAGATCTGGCTTTGAGCACTCAGAGCAAATATGGGTAATTGTGGGTGCCCAAGGGAGGGATTGAAATGGGGGGAAGGGGTTTAGAGGTCTGGTTTGTTTGGTTTGACCCTTGGGATTGTTGGGAAGCCAGAGCTACAGAGGTGAAAAAAAACAACAACTAGAAAATACACTCATTTCATTTGATCACTATCCTCAGCCTCATTTCAGAAAACAGTTTTTGGAAAGGAGAGAAAATAAATACTTTACTGGCAATATTGTACCCCATTTTATTCCCCATGTGTCAATCAAACCAAGTCACCCTCCTAGCCAGACGACCACAGTAGGAAAGACTGGACCTGAGTTAGAGTATGGATTCAGGGATCAAACTCCTGGAGCTGAAACCACGTCATGTCACATCATTAATCTCACTCGCTTTACACTACTGATCATGGCTCTGACACAGGGAAGGCGCTGAAGTTGGCAGGCCGGCAAGATGAGATAGACATTTTCCAGCAGGCCTCAGCACACCCTGAAGCAGACTCTTCGAAGGATTAGATGATTTCTGTGGTGAACGTGTGCCTCTTATACCTCAGCTGCTCACATTGTGGTTGAAAGATTTTTGTGTTGAATGCATTCAGAGTTTAGTGGCAAGTCTACCAGTCAGTTTGCCACTTATAGTGAATGTGATGACAGGAAAACGTGACTGAGATAAAGGGCAGTTTATTTTTTTACTCCCTCTGTGTTTCTTGGTGCTAAAACTCAGTTTTCAAGATTTAAAGGAGACTACATGTCTGACTATTGTGTAAAATACTTTTGAGTAGTAAGTGTCACCACGGTCCCTGCTTTAAAAAGCTGGCCAGAATTCCTCCACGAAAGTGAAGCTATGTCCCACTGCAGATGGATTCATGAGGCAGCTGTGGTTCGCTCTGTTAAATGGTAGATTAACGCTCCAAACGCAATACTAAGACAACTCCACATCTCCAATGATCATTTCTCTGAAGATTATCCATCAGGACAGCCACAGCGCTGTACAAACCAATGAATGAAACAACTCGCCTCATAATCTGCCTGCTGTTAGCCAGTCTCATCTGTGTGTTCTCTGGTTTGTTTAAGAGTACTTGTTTCCACTATGAACAGCATTTCTTACTTTCTATATTATTGTAATTTTGTTTGGTTGTTGTCTTTTCTGATGACCACAATCAGCTGATCTGGTATCGTGAGCTGCATGCTCATAAATACAGAGCCATGGGGCTGTTAAAGAGCATAAAGTGAAGGGAAAGATTATAAGTAGATCATTTTATTTACATATTTGTTTGGGAGTTTTTGCCTTTATTGGATAGGAAAGCTGGAGAGAGACAGGAAATGTGGGGAGGAGAGAGTGGGGGAAGATATGCAGCAAATGGTAAGGCCTGGAGTTGAACCTGTGACCGCTGCGACGAGGACTATAGCCTCTGTATATGGGGCACACGCCTACACCACTAGGCCAATGGCGCCCCTCTAGATTAGTTTTTGATCTCCTTAAAGCTGGGGTTGGTAGTCAGATTTAGATCCAGTTTTTATTATACTGGTTAAAATGATCTTTATGTCCCGATCGCAATCAATACATAATGTGTTCTTAAAAAAGAGGTAAAAAAAGCTGCTATCTACAGCCGGAGTAAACCTGGGAAAACACCAACCAATCCCTGCCATCAGGAGCCAAATGATGAAACCAATCAAATCCTGTCCTGCCGTTCTGCCCGCCTCCTGCGCGTACATTTCCCTGGCCTGCACTCCCAGTCCCCTGCCTCTGCTTCCCCTGACTCTATTTACTGCCCCTCTCGCTCGACCTGGGACCTGTCCCCTCTGACCCGATGAGGTGCTTTGTTCAGGACTGTAGTCCAGATCAAAGTCTAAAAAGCTCTCACCACGGGGGCTCTGACAAGCAAAAAAATGAATGACATTTAGTGAGTCCTACAGAAAACGTGTATTGTAGCATCTGTAGTGATGACGAGCCGATTCGTGAACACGTTGATCTTTAATAACCGGTCACTGTCGGCCGTGATCACGCCAACCAACAAAACAACAATCAATGTTTGAATGAATGAAGAACTTCTCCTCTTGTCTCTCCTCTCTCCAGCTCACACACTCTCTCACACCTCTGCCCCCTTCCTGATGCCTTCACTGACTGTCAACACTGTAGGAATTAAGAACACTGGACATGTTTAACAAACAGTAGAGTTGTTACAGTATTATATATGTATTATAGCTTTCCTCCTGATATCGTGTCACCAGGACAACTGGATAATGCTAGCATGACAGTTGTGAGTACTAACAGCAGCCATGTTTGTTTGTGTTTTTAACTTTCACTATGAGAATGTTTTGGTGTTTTCTATCTCACCTCTTATAGATCTTAGACTAAGACTTTTTTATTAGCCACTGCCTTCCTATCTTAGCTTATTTGAACTTGTTTTAAAAGCAAATCTAAATTTTATTTTGAATATAATTCTAATTTTCCTTTCCTTTTCTGTTTTATAATATTTGTCATTTTGATTGTGCTCTTTTATGCTTGTCTGGATGTTTCTATTGCTTGTAATGTTTTAATGTAAAGCACATTGAGTTGCCCTCGTGTATGAAATGCGCTATACAAATAAAGTGGCCTTGTCTTGCCTTTTCTTACCACTGAGTGAGACATGAGTTGACGTAGTGCAAAAAACAAACGATGTGCTGAGGACCGGTTTTGAATCAGTCACCTTCACATGGACGCAAATCGGCGCTCGTGCATGAGAGCGGGGGCGTCGATTTGGAGGAGCTCCGAGGGGAGGGGGGGAGGGGTTTGACGGAATCCTGAGGAAAAGCTCCATTCAAATTCATGCTAGTTTTCCATGACCACCAACCCTAGATCTTTAAGTAAGCAAGACCATCAGCATGGATGTAGCAGCAATGTGTGTATTTTGCACAATGTGCAACAAATAACTTGTAAGTCAGTTGAAGTGTGACATTACTCATAGCTCTTAAATGAGCTGACAGTCTATTCTGCTGTGATGTGAGTGGGTATGTTTCAGGTCATGAGTTGCATCTGCAGCTTTTGGCTCTTTTGATTAGATGGTAAATTTGTTCTGTTCTCACCGCTTACCTCTGAAGAAAAAATGTCTCTTCAGTAATGCAGGACCAAAGCAGGAGAAGGGATTTCTCAATGGCTTCATATGACCTTTTGTTTTAAGTAGCTTTACCTTATGTCGCTCATGTGTGCGTGCAGATTATTAATGAAGTCATGGAAATCTACAGTTGTGTAAAGACACCTTCTTGTCCAGAGGAAATGAGCTGTGAGAGTTGAGGTTATGATTTAAATGTCACTTATATCATCTCATGTCATCCTGGCAACTTTACAGAAACGTGTGTTAAACTGGCTCACAACCTACAAACTGAGATAATGGAAGGGATTAAAGACAGACCTCTAGTGAGAATATACCTTCAGCCATCAGTCATCATCTGTAAATTTATTTTTATCATATATAACTGATAAACTTTCAGAGCGTATACTGACATGAAACTGTCAGTCAGTTCTTTTAAGCAAATATGCCTGGATTTAAAAGTTGAAAAGGTGGAGGTGGTGGGGAAAAAAAGATAAACTACACAACTAGAGGAATTGATTTGACTGAGGCTTTTGCACACTGAGTCAATTATTTTCAAATGCGTCTTTCAGATCCTTGATGTGTTAGAAAACGTTACGCTCAGAAACCTTGCACACTGAATCTGATGCATTTATTTTCCTATTCTTTGCAAAAAAATTAGCAGCACAAGACTTGTTGAAAAATGAAAACACTGGGTCCACCCACTCCTGCAAACAAGACAAGAGCAAGGAAGTACACTTAAACTGAGATGAGTGCTTGGGTCAGACTCTTTTAAAACTAGCTTAATTATGTGGCAGACTCTGCCTCGTCTGCAGAAAACTGTAGCTTAGCTTGCATGCTGTTTCTCCAGGTAGTTTCTCTTTTGAACTGAGCCTTCTGACATCCGTTTTGGCCCTTACTCTTAGGACAGCCATAACTCATACAACCCCACTTCAAAATACTGAAATATCCCTTTAAGAGAATAAGAAGATCTGCTCATTAATCAGAACATCTCTGAGTGAGAACAAAGAAACATCTACTGTACTGTGAGGAGGCTGTGATTGTGTGACATGAGGACAAGCCTGTAAAGTATAGAAAACATATTTGTTTGCAGATTGGTGTGGTTGCCAATATACACGTTTTAAGAGTGATGTTGAAATGATGTGAACAGCCTAGAGGCAGATGGATTCTCAGAAAGCTGTATTCTTCAAAGCTTCTAGGAATCCTCTGAAGGGACTCTGCTGTTCCACGGTTGTTGTTTGCCAGCACGAAGCGCTTGTGGGGAATATGGTCAGTTTGTTTGGTCAGCGTTGCAATGTGTTTATAACAGATTGACACTTTTTTTTCCTAAAAAAAGCTGTCAGCAAGGCCCATGTGTTTGTTTTCAGTTTGGAGAATACTGTTAGTCATCTGTGCCCCCCAGAGTGGAGAGATTAAATACGGTGAGGGGTGGCAGTTTGGGAAAATTGATCCACTCTCTGAGCCAGAATGGTCCACAGACGTGAATAACAAGTCTTCCCATTGTGTTGTTGGCTGAGCTTTGATACAAATGTACTCTGTTGTAGATCTGAAGTGAAGCCTAATCCTGACACATTTTTAAAAGTGAGGACTTTGAGGTGGTATGTAGATTTTATTCTTGTTGGTGTCCAACTAAAACATTTGTAACAGAAAATGGTGATACGCTACAAACATAAAGAATTGCTTTTATTAAGACTTTTTATTTCAAGTGCCTTGAAACACCAATGCTGGAGCTTGATTTATCCACCACATGCTAAGGTTATCATAATGACACAGCAATATTGGTGACCATAACAGTTAGCTGTTACTTGGGTTGTGTAATGAAGCCTGGGTCACTTGTTGCTTACATACATGGCTTGCCAAGACACCAACCATTAGAGCACAAACAAAACCCAGCAAACTTCAACCATAAGTGGTGCACAGGGTATAACTTCAGCTCTGAGTTGGACATGAGGTGTGCCCTGGCACACATGCAGCTGGTGCACTCAGCCCCTGGTCCTGATTTGTTTGACCCATTTGGCTTTGTCCAAACTATCTCAACTTTACATCTGGTCACTTTTCACAAACACTAAGTGTGCTCTTGTTTGTTCCATCGTTCCCTGCTAATTAGAAGTTATATAACTCTGACAGAAGAGAATGTGGTGTTTACCCTGATTCCTGCAGAGTGAGGCAGCAGCAATCTGCACAAGCTTGACCCTACCTACACTTTTGCAGCAGTAACACTCAAGAGGATGATAAAGACAGGTTGATATCACTCAATGCAACCCCTAACTTGTGGGACATCTTTAATATGCAGAGCCATAAATGTACCCTCGTGAGGATAGTTTTCAGCTGGTAGACAGCGTGTCTCAATGGTTTTACGGTACATGGGTTTTCAAGGGTAATTACACACCAGAGTGAGGTCTCATGTCACCTCAGTTTATTTAGTGTAACCTCTAAGGCTGGGTTCAGATCATAGGGGGTTTGAGTTTATTTAAACATGATTCCCCTCTCCCGACAGTCAGTGGATAAATCTGGGACTTTGGTCAGAACCAAGGTTTTGCTAGAACTTTCTGGGTTTGTATATCCAGTCTGAGGGCCTGTGTCCACTGCATTTTTACACTGGCAGTGCCTACGGCATCAATTTCAAGAGCACTTCTCATTGACGCTTACTGTTGCTAGGTTGTGAAAGATGCCTCAAAATACTTCCACTTCCCTTAGTAGTGACCGGTGTCAGTCTTAAATCACTCTGTAGGCCTAATGTTTGCTTTTACTAAATGACATTTTAAAAAGAAAACATGAAACAATGGAGAGGAAACGTGTCCTGGTGTTGGGAGCAGCTCAGACCGGGGAAATGATCCCAGGAAAGTAATAGAGTCTGGTTAGTTTCTCCTCTGTCACTGTTAATGACAAAGTTGAGATCCGAGGTCTGGTCCCTTATTGATTTTTATAAGTTGCTTGATGTTCTTCGACACAGGCCCTTAATTTTCAACAGCCAGCAGAAACCATGAGATCATCCCAATGATATCACACATGGTTGATATTTAAGATTTGGTAGATGTAGTACTGCAGACACATTTTTTTCTACCGCGACGGTTGAGAAGATATTAAGATAAGGATTTTTTTCCCAAATAAGGACATGACTGACTTGACTCCCGGAACACAGCTGTTGGCTAGGAGGCTCAAACTCCGCCTCTTTACCTCACACTTTGACTGATTGAGTCCCGCATTTCCAATATGGCTGCCACCACCGACTGGCCTCAAAACAGCGCTCAGGAACAGATGGGTGACGTCACGGATACTACGTCCAGTATTTATACAGTCTATGATCCCAGCACATCACTGTTGACAGAATTTAACAGGCATTATTTGACAGGTATATTCTCACCTCCATATCATCCATCAGTACCTGTGCCCCAAACATTTTTCTCATCCAGTCCTTTGAGCTTTTGTTTTCCTCATTCTGTTTGTATTTTCATCTGCTTCCTCGTGAGACACTAGATGCAAAAAGCTCTATGAGGTGTGCTCTGCTCTCTCTGGCATACACAGCAATGGGAATAACATCCTTTATTGTGTGATGAATCATGTAATTGAACTATTTAGGAAGTGAGTGCTGGGAAGAATAACTGTATAAGTGTTAACAGCCTACTGGTTCCAACCCAAACTGGTTTCGATAATCCAGCGGCTGTTGTGTTAACCTAACTATAGGAGTTCTCTTCTGCTTCTGTCACAAGATTCGTCACTTTCATAAACATATTAATAGTCAGGTCTCATCTCATATCTATTGCAGCAAAAATGATTTAACAAGTGAGAAGTGAATCACAAGAACCAACAAATGTATAAAAATAAAGTATTTGCAAACACTCATAGAGATGGATATAATAATAACAGGGGCAACAACAAATACTTGTAAAGTTGTTTGCTCATTTCCCTCAGCCACAGGTCCACACCAGTCTCCAAACCTTGTCAGGTATCAATCATCCCCGTCAGCATCCATGAACATTTCGTTTCATCCTGATCAAAAACAACTGGTTACCATGGGTTCATGTTAGGAAATACACAATATATTTAGCAAGGGTTCTCCCTAAACCACAGCTGGAGTCAAAGAAATAGTTTTGTGATCTGACCCACAGAACATGGTTAAATGACTCTTCACGAGAGTTTAAGAGGAGCAACATGAACACAATGCAGATTGAGGACACTGGGTTGGAAAGAAAGTAAAATAAATTCAGAATGTTTATCTGATAGAAGTTTTCTGTCCCTTAATAAAATGATCTCTAAACACAGACCTTTAGATTAACACTTTGACTTTTGCCCCACATTTGAAGCCACATCCTCTTCTGTGATCTCTCCTTCTAATGTCTCCTTTCCTGTCCCTCTTTACTTTTTTACACCTTCTCCCTTACACCCCACCCCCAAAACCTCCTGTTTTCCCCTTTACTCCTGCTCTCTACTTTCACATCTTCTCTTGTCCTCTGCCCCTTCGTCTACTTTTCTCTCCCACTCCCTCCTCCCTCCTTTTTTCACCCCCCACCTCCTTTCCTTTTGGTAAGTTGGTAACCAATGTTCCTGGGAGGGCTGCTCAATTTGGAGAAAGCCTTGCCCCCTGCATTGACATCTGTTGCCTGCTACCAGTGAGTCACACACACACACACACACACACACACACACACACACACACACCAAACACACACACACGCTGCCTCCCTCTGCCTGAAGGACCCCCACCTTCTTCACTTCTCTTAAATCGTGTTAACCCTCTCACATTCTCACTTCTTTCTTCACATCCCTGTTCTCCTTTTCTCTCCATCACACTCATTTATTTCCTCCAGGCCTGCTCTCACTCCCCACCTCTCCTTTTATTTCTTTCATCAGGTCAATGAGGGGAACAAGGTAACCCCGAGACTAAGACTACACAAGAATTCTGACCTTTGCTCACTTTCAGTCCTTCTGTGTAGCTCTGGTTCACGTGTGTAGTGGAAAAATGCTTGGTTTTAATCAAATTATTAAAACTATTTTTTTTATCAAAACCATTGTTTATGATTTTACATCCTCTCTTAATAAAAAAATATGACTTTTCATACAGATTTGCTTTACTGGAGATGCCTTTAAAGAGTGCAAAGAGAAATTGCTAGTTGTGCATAACATACACAAACACAAACAGTAGAACTGTAAGTCTTATGACACGTTCCAGTTAGGTATGTGCCTGGTGTCCCTAGATCTTTAAGTATATGGATGATTCCTCTCATTTCTAACGCAAGAAAGTACATTCTTAATGGATGGATAGAAACCTGATAGAAAACACATGAAGCCATGTCACTTTTGTTGGTGTCAACATGGAATGATTGCATCAGTGAAGAAACCTCGATTTACATGTAAAAACTGAATCATTTTGGAGGTAGTAGGCCTGGAATTTAGAGAAAGATATCAGGCTCCATATCAAATGTAAAGTCTATGTCTGTAATGACATAAGCATCTGAACTGAATGAAACAGCCTGTTGGTCACTGAGCAGCCTGTTAGCCAAGCTAGCATGCTCTCATATGGTCTCAGCTGCTGAATCAAACTTTAGTGTGCCTCTTCTCCACTGCTGCAGCTAAGTCAAAGCCCCTGTTCTGTGAAGCACTCAATCTTCACTTTTCAACTTTGATGAAAAAACCCTGTTTAGTCAATTAAGAATCAGGTCCATACAAGCAGCAACCTCCAGTCTAAAAATATGAGTCCAATGCTGAAGTGCCAAAAAACTGCAGTTCATCGAGGATCCACTTGAGGCTGGCTCCGGAAGTACCAGAAACGCCATACACCCATTCAAAGAAGACGATCTTTACAGCAGAAATAAACATGTTTACAGTCTGGTACAAAAGATGAGTGTAGCCTGGATAGCTCATTTCTCGATGTGCTCTCACTGTGAGGGGGGTGAATTTTTTTCTGACACGGCAATTTCGAAGATATTGAGATTACAAGTCTTCCAATGAGAGGCACAGCTGACTTGATTGACAGGCGGGAACACTGTAGCTGTTGGCTAGGAGGCTCAAAGCCCGCCTCTTACGCCACAATCGCTCGACAGCAGCAATATGTCTGCCGCCGATGATTGGCCTCAAAACAGCTCTTCAGAAACAGATGGGTGACGTCACAGATACTACGTCCATATTTAATACAGTCTATGGGTCCATACATTATCCATACTTGTCCCTCTTAGTCCCCCTAATATTCTGTGCAAGATTGTTCAGGTTGGGCACATTCTCAGCTGTAAACACGACGTGGTGTTGGTGTTAGGGTGGAGCCTGTTAGATGAGGAGGAGCTCTCTTCCATTATGGGGACTATTTTTGTGCTGATAACAAAACAACATGTATTTAAGTGTCTGCAATATAAATCTCAGAGTGGAAAGCAATATCCAGGGTTAGTCCAAAGCAGCTAAACCTCATGTTACATCTTTTCTGAATCAGCTGATGAGGACAGTTAGATGATGTAGTCCATTGAAGTCTGGTTTAAATATTCCAGACATTTACATTATTTACATGCAGTTCATCTGGTTATTCATGTTTGAACTACTCTATCAGTGCAGTGAATGTTTGGAAGTGACTCAGCAGTAGATTTCAGATTTTGAATATACTTGTTTCCTGACATTGCAAAACCGGCACATACTTTCTCATAGAATGAGAGAAAGAGAAACTGGCAGCTTTACACAATCAGATAATGTCTTTTCCATGTGCCATGTTATCAATTAATAATCATTAATTGTTGGCACATTTACTGTTTTTTATGAATCAGCTCTTGAGTTCATGTCAATCCACCCTCAGAACAGGGCTTCATAACATTTCAAGGTTTGATTGATGATGCCTGAGAGGGACCCCTGGGGAAAAGCAGGAGAGAAAGTCAAGGAGAGATACAAAACATTCACATCCGTCATGACCACTGATCAAATCCATGTCTCAGCCCTCAGCCAAGCTAAAATCAAAACATTTCCTCCCTTAAGAATCAGAGCAGGACTGAAATGAAAACTATGAATCTAACATTTAGAGTCTGAGCCAAATGAGCTTATTGGACCTTTAGACATAAGTAAACCATCCTTCAGGTGAATCAATGGGTGGAATACACAGGATTTAAAAGGCTTCATAATGTTATGCTGCTGATCTTGTTCTATGAATAAGATGATGTTTTCCAAAACACACAGGTAGTGTTTCCTTATTTAACCTTCATCTGTTTCTATTCAGCACCTGGATTCAGACTGCTGGGTTGTGTCATTGTTTGGTCATACGTCAGTAGCTATTCAAATCAAAGTCAGGAGTTTGTTGATTGTACATGACGGATAACAATGATCCCTTGTCATTTTATCAGATGGGCTGTTATCTGACAGGATTGCATCAAAACACTGGCTAAGCTGTACTAGTGTCTTAATAACCCAGCCAACTTAATACAGCCAACATTTAGCTAAGTAACTATGTTCAGCATGTTTTGATCCAGGCTCCTCCATGTTGCATGTGAAGTACAGTAAATACAAAAGAGAAGCTAATGTTTATTACCATTTGACTGATTCATTTGAATACACCGACAATAAGTCGGTATGCGAGTAATTTGTCCAATACAAAACTGTGTATTCTATCTGGTAGTTATTCAACTATGACAGCGTTGCCATCAGATGTACCACAAAGAAGTGGTTTGGGGCCCTTGCTTTCCTCAATCTTCACCACTGACCTTCCTCTTGTTATAAATCAAGCTTGATTAGTTATGAATGCAGATGATACAACTCTTTATTTACCAGCAGTATCAATTTTGGAATTCTGAATTTGTGAACTGCAAGCTGTTGTTAAATGGGTATGGAGCAAAAAGTTGGTCCTTACTTTGTGAAAAAAAAAGAGTTGGATCAAATTTCAGCCTAAAAGATCAGCCACAGATCAACATATCTGTTAAAGGTGTGGTAGAGGGAGTTCAACTCCATGGTGTAATGTAAGTCAGTAGAATGAAGTGGTCAATGAAGATTAAGTTAACTGTCAGAGTTATGGGGACAGGTCAGTGGTGGACCAAGTCCACGTCTTCATTACTTAAGTCAAAGTATAGACACTCCAGGTCAAATATTACTCCAATACAAGTGAAAGTTGTTCAGTCAGATTATTACTTGAGTTAAAGTACTGAAGTACTTCCTTTTAGAAATACTGAAGTATTCAAAGTACTTCTTATAAAATCTCTAAACAATGTATTTTCACAAAGCAGGAGTGCAGTCAAGAATACATAGAAGTACATTCTGTTACATCATGTTTATTTATAAACCATTACTTGAAATCTCTAAAAACTATACCATGGAATAAAAACAGACACTAAGTTACTCCAAGCACAGACAGCTTAGTTTGAAATGTTCATCTGGAGTTAAACAAACGTTAAGTAGCTCAGCACGCTCTCTCAGGTTGGACAGTGAATGTTTGTTTGTTTGGGCAGAAACAGGGAGAACATTTCAAACCATACGTATCATTCTTCATTTCAAAAACCTCTAACACGGGCTGAAGATATGACCATGGTGCTCAGGTGGAGAATTATAGCCATCATTACCACCTCTACATGAACTGACTGATCTGAGTGATGCTCTGTGTTTGATATACAGGTACGACTAAACCACTGAGACAAACAGAACTACACAAACACACTTTACTGTCTTAGGATCAGATTTCAGAAAAGAGAAGGAAATTCATGAGCTGACTTCAAAGATAAAGTAGTGAGTAACTAGAGCACTGATAGAAATGCAGTGGAGTAAAAGTAATAAGTTCCTCAAAAAATAATACTCAAGTTGAGTATAGATACTCAAAACATGTACTTAAGTACAGTACTCTAGTAACTTTACTCTGTTACTGTCCACCACTGGGACAGGTCTAGCAGTTATCAAGAGGTGCACTAAATTCCTACACAAACGTTAGTTCTCACTCACTTGGACTACAGTCCAGCAGTTTGGTCTAGGGCATTTCATACAGACTTGGAGACATAACAGTTAGTCCAAAATAAAGCCACAAGAGTTGTTTTAAACTCTGACAGAAGTGCTAATGTCATCAAAATACAAAGAACTTTAGGATGATGACTGGTGACAGAATGGACTACCATTTCTCTGCTCTGCCTCTTTAGAAAAAAATGAAATGTCTAAAACTCCAAAAGTTCTGTCAAATGAGATATTTTAAAACTAACCTTAAAGATTACATTGCTGTAGATGTTGGTAAAGCTTTGTTCTGTCATAAGATATCAAACAGAAATACTGAGCTCTGTATTTTCAATGTGTCAGAGTAGGGCACCAGCTGTGTTGAAAAGTACTGTCACTGGGCTTCAGAGGCATTCACTCGTGCTGATGCTATATGTTTCCACAGGGACAATAACTGTCAATTTTAACAAGTGAACTCCTAAATTGTGTCATCGTACATCTACTGTTCATTGGTGCATTAAGTGGTTTTGCTGACGCTCAGCAGAGTACCATGTGAGCAGGATGCCAAAATGGCAGATGTCACCTACATTACAGTATGTACCTTACCCCAGTGCATGTTTTCTGAAACTCCATTTTCATCACAATCAGCAAGGTTTGGTGAGGTCTACAGGTGTTAGTGTGTTTGTGGAACATTACCACTGCTGGTTCTTCAGATTTAGTGTTAAACTGTATTCAGATAGATGAGTTTTTGTCTCTATCCCACCCTTCTTTTTCTTATCCCCTCCCCTCTTCGTTCCTCAGCCATGCCTGCCTCATCTTTACATCCCTTTAACCGTGTTTCCCAGCTTCGTCGTCATGTCTACCATATGCTGCATATGTTTCCGGGACCGCTGCCAAAGTTGAGTCAGGGAATTACATTGAGGTTTGTCGGTGCCAAGAAACACAGCAGTGAGCTGCCTTATGCACAGACATTTGTCGAGTCCTCCAGAGGGAAAATTGAAGTATTTGGCTATGATGTAATGGTATTCCCCCTGCAAAGAAAACTAGAAAAGATGAATACCTTAAGCCCCATTACCAGCCAATTGGTACATTACAAGTTTGTTCATGACATAATTAAGGATCTAAATGTGTTTACTTTCTTCGCTACTAAGTGGAAACCCAATAGATTGAGTGTTGTATTGATGTTAAAAGGCACAGTGTAAGAAGTGTTCAGAAGCAGTATCTGTCAGTGAGACAAATATGTATCACTTTAGTTTAGAGTGAAATACATTTCATCTTCGAGCATCAGATCTTACCACATAGACATACACTACAGTTCAAAAGTTTGGGGTCACCCAGACAATTTTGTGTTTTTCATGAAAACTCACATTTTTTATTTATCAAATGAGTTACAAAATGAAAAGAAAATATAGTCAAGACATTGAGAATGTTTGTTGAAGTTGGATTGGCTTTATGGATACTTCTTGCGTACCATACGGTCAAGCTGCTCCCACAACAGCTCAATGGGGTTGAGATCTGGTGACTACGCTGTCCACTCCATTACAGACAGAATACCAGCTGCCTGCTTCTTCCCTAAATAGTTCTTGCATAATCTGGAAGTGTGCTTTGGGTCATTGTCCTGTTGTAGGAGGAAATTGGCTCCAATCAAGCGCTGTCCACAGGGTATGGCATGGCGTTGCGAAATTGAGTGATAGCCTTCATTATTCAAAATCCCTTTTATCTTTTACAAATCTCCCACTTTACCTGCACCAAAGCATCCCCAGACCATCACATCACCTCCACCATGCTTAACAGATGGTGTCAGGCACTCTTCCAGCATCTTTTCACTTGTTCTGCATCTCACTAATCTTCTTCTGTGTGATCCAAACACCTGAAACTTTGATTCGTCTGTCCATAACACTTTTTTCAATCTTCCTCTGTCCAATGTCTGTGTTCTTTTGCACATATTAATCTTTTCCTTTTATTGGCCAGTCTCAGATATGGCTTTTTCTTTGCCACTCTGCCTAGAAGGCCAGCATCCCGGAGTCGCCTCTTCACTGTAGACGTTGACACTGGCGTTTTGCAGGTACCATTTAATGAGGCTACCAGTTCAGGACCTCTGAGGCGTCTATTTCTCAAACTAGAGACTCTACTGTACTTGTCTTCTTGTTCAGTTGTGCACCGGGGCCTCCCACTTCTCTTTCTACTCTGGTTAGAGCCTGTTTGTGCTGTTCTCTGAAGGGAGTAGTATACATCGTTGTAGGAAATCTTCAGTTTCTTGGAAATTTCTCGCATGGAATAGCCTTCATTTCTAAGAACAGGAATAGACTGTGGAGTTTCATATGAAAGTTCTCTTTTTCTGGCCATTCTGAGAGTATAATCGAACCCACAAATGTGATGCTCCAGATACTCAACTAGCTCAAAGAAAGGCCAGTTTTACAGCTTCTCTAACCAGCAAAACCTTTTTCAGCTGTGCTAACGTAACTGCACAAGGGTTTTCAAGATGTTTCTAATCATCCATTAGCTTTCTAACACGATTAGCAAACACAATGTACCATTAGAACACTGGAGTGATGGTTGCTGGATATGAGCCTCTATACACCTATGTAGATATTCCATTAAAAACCAGACGTTTGCAGCTAGAATAGTCATTTACCACATTAACAATGTATAGAGTGTATTTCTGATTCATTTAATGTTATCTTCATTGAAAAAAAATTTGCTTTTCTTTCAAAAATAAGGACATTTCTAAGTGACCCCAAACTTTTGAACAGTAGTGTATAAGGTTTATGTTCACAATTTCCCAGTTGTAAAATTGATCTGTCCATCTTCATTGGAAAACAAATGTTCAGAGTTGTTCCAAAAGGTCCCATTAGGGCCTGTGTCCACCAATGGTGTTTTTTGCACTGACAATTCCTGCAGTCTAAACGAACCGACAAAGTTCAGTGTTTTCAGCACTTGGTGTCCTCAGCATAAAAACACCCTGGATATGGCATGATTTCTGTCTAACATGAGTCTGGTTCTGCTCGAGGTTTCTGCCTGTTAAAAGGAAGTTTTTCCTCACCACTGTAACTAGCTAAATACTGCGATGTGCAATGCTCATGATGGATTAAGGTGGGGTCAGACTGAGTCTTATCCTGTCTTGAAGTTGGGTCTCTGCTCATAATTTGACATAGAGTGGTCTAGACCTGCTCTGTTTGTAAAAGAGTCTTCAATCAAAATCAAGAAGGGATAGGACTCCTGATATCAACTTTGTTGAACACGATGGTTGGGGAGAAACTACCAGACCAGATATTTGGAGGGTGCATTTTCCAGGTTTACCCTGCTGCTCATACCAGGACTTGATTATATGTCTTTTTCTTTTTCTTTTTTTTCATTTTCTTAGTAAAATGTCCTTTTTATAAAGCAATGATGAAGAGCAAACAGAGCAATTCAAAACAGAGACAATGATCTCTTCTTGGGGAAGTGGAAGTGGTCTGAGGTGACTTTCATTTAAGCATCTGTAAGCACCTGTGAGAAGTGCTATGAAATTGAGGTTGTGGGTTTTGCGAGCGTAAAAATGTCATTTATGGACACAGGCCCTTAAAGGGGTATGAATAATAAATTGGCTGTAAAGGAACACACAGTGTTTCTTAGGCAGCATTTAAAGTTGCATTTATTTATATATGCTGAAATTACAGTAATTGAGTTAAAAGTGAAAAATGTCTGCAAAGCTTTACAGAGAACATTCATATTGTTGCAGTAGCAAATGCTGTCTCTTCTATGATAAATAGCTGGAAAAGAAAAAAAAAGATGATGAAATAAGTAATGGCAATGACTGCCTAAAATTAATCATAACAAGGATCTTCCACAATAGGAGAAATATAGGGCTCAGTTTCAGTAGACTACTTTCACCACTTAGCCACCCACTTGGCTTTCTCACAGATCTGCCAGACCAAGACTCAATCTCCAGTGCAGCAGCCAATCAGTCTCTTGGCTAAATTAGAGTATAATTCACAACAATCTGTAACTCCTTGAACAAGTTTTTATTACCAGCAGTGTATAACCACAATCATAGATCTCTGTTTCTCCCCCTATTGCCTTTATATTCTTTGGACTGGAGGACAGCCTCACTCATGGCCAAGTTGTAAAAGGTTTCATGAGTAGCTATGACCGCGCTGATGATAATGATACACAAAGCATCTGCTGTCAGTGTGCAGCCAAACCAAAACGTTACGAAATGGTTACTCTAAATGGACCATTTTGTCTCAAAGCAAATATATCTGTGCATCAGTATGGTAAGAGCTGGCATGTGCTAAATCTTCACACACTCGAGGCATACAATGTGTTCAGTTGTATACAGGACAAAAAAATGGACTATATTTCCACCAGAAATGTTACAATTGAGGGCTTTTAAAACCCTGAAAACATGGTTCATCATTCATTTCATTGTCTTGCATCATTTTGAGTTTAAACTGCCAGACTGTGGGCTGTATTCAAGGGTAATGAAGCATTCAGATTTGGAAATACAGAAGTTTTAAAAGGCAGGCAATCAGAGCAGATCTAAAACTTTGGAGGGGTGCTGTAAAAAGAACATCCTTCTGAATACAAGTTTAATGTTGAGTTATAGCTATAATTTGTGCAGCAGGTGTCAGTAATCAGATATGAGATCCGGGCTGTGAAAAATATGTATTTTATATCAACGTGAAAGAAAAAGATCAATGCTCTTCTGCATGTTCAGACAAATACTCAAAGAAGTGTCACCATATGTTTTGTGAGCAGCTGAAAAATCTGACATGCTCTGGTGTATCGTTTCTTGCAAGATTTATCTCTCAGTGGAGTTTAATATCCGTGGTGTGAAAACTATCTGTGAACTCCTCCCACAATGACACAGTAGGAACTTTGGTTCCTGCTGAGCGCTGCGGATGGATTTTATACTTAAGCATGTTGGATTGCTCTCCATATGGGGTATAGTGACAGGATACAGGGCCCACATCCTGCAGGCCCAGATGTACTGTCTTGCACCTGAGGCCTCTGATACAGTTTCATATGTCTTGTAGTCAAAGCATTGACCTTTCACTTAGTTGGCTGGTCAACAGATTTGTTACTGCAATATCCCAGTGACAGAAATCACATGAGAAATCCAACAGCACGCCCCTTCTCTCTCTCTGTCTCTCCCTCTCTCTCTCTCTCTCTCTCTCTCTCTCTCTCTCCCTCTCTCTCTCTCTCTCTCTCTGTGTCCAGGCTAGGATAATCTTCAAGTTAAACAATGATCTCTGGACAGTCTAAACAATTGTTGATGTTTACTTAAAATTGTATTTAGTCCTGATGGTCTGACAGATCATTTTTCTCCCTATTCTGTCTGCAATTTAACACAGTGCCTCCATATCTCCAGCTGTTTTCCACCTTTCACCTTTTGCCACAAAGAACACACAATAAAAAAAGAAGACAACAATAATAAATTAAACAAATATAAATATAAAAATAAATATAAATATTGTGCGTATGTGAGGAATAGACTGAGTAATGTAATAGTGCAATTGAAGGTGCAAATGTACAATGTGCACATTTTTGAAGTAGTCCGTTTTATTGTACAGTACTGATCGTATCGGAGTCGGTATGGCTGAGAGCGGCCGAGACTACAGAGCACCACCAGAGTTCAGCAGTCTTACAGCCTCAGGAAAGAAGCTGTTCCTCATTGTGGTGGTTCTGCTTTTGATGCTCTGCAGCCTCCTGCCTGAGGGGAGAGGAGCAAACAGTGTGTGTGCAAGGTGGGAGGTGTCCTTCATAATGCCAGAGGCCCTTTTCCTGCATCTGCTGGTGTAAATGTCTGTGGTTGGTGGTAATCTGTTCCCTACAATCCTCTGTGCCGCCTTCACCACCCTCTGCAGAGTCTTCTTCTCTGCAGCAGAGCAGCTGCCATGCCACACGGTTATGCAGGAGCACAGGACGCTCTCCACCACACATCTGTAGAAAGAGTTCAGAGCTGAGCTCCCAAGTCCTGCACGCCTCAGCTTCCTAAGAAAGTAAAGACAAGACACATGCAATAACTGATTATTACCCAGCTCTGTTAAATACTTATACAACAGCTATATATTAACACTTACGCACAATGTACTAAACAAGAATCATACTTAGAGTCTTATCTATTCTATCTATGAATCCTGCTCTACTGTTGCACCTGTTTCTTCAACATACTCAAGTAAAAACTGGACCAAACTCACACACCAGCAAGACCACTGCCAAGATATTACTGAAGGTCTTCCCACCCTCAGTCTCTCAGAGCTTAATACTAACTACTATTGTATAGGACTCCATTCCCATAACTTCATATAAGTTCACTGTTGTGCCCTTTGGAATGAAGGACAGAGTGCAGTGTGCAATAGGGCCCTTTTCAGAAAGAGCCAGATTCTCTCAGCCATATTAACCTTGAGTATGAATCGCTAAGAGTATTTAATGTAGACTTTACGCTGAGTTTTCCTTCTCTGTTATCTTTATCTTTAGCAGACTAGACTACTGTAACGGGGTCTTTACAGGACTCCCTAAAAAGTCCATCAGACGACTGCAGCTCATACAGAATGCTGCTGCTCGAGTCCTAACAAGGACCAGAAAAGTAGACCACATCACTCCAGTTCTTAGATCTCTACACTGGCTTCCTGTCTGTCAGAGCATAGACTTTAAAATCCTGCTGATGGTTTATAAAGACCTGAATGGTTTAGGCCCAAAATACATTGCTGATCTGCTGCTACTTTATGAACCATCTGGACCTCTGAGGTCATCAGGTACTGGTCTGCTTTCAGTCCCAAGAGTCAGAACGAAACATGGTGAAGCAGCGTTTAGTCATTATGCACCACATATCTGGAACACACTCCCTGAAAGCTGCAGGTCTGCTCCAACTCTCACCTCTTTAAATCAAAGACTAAGACTTTTTTTATTTCACACTGCCTTCCTATCTTAGCTCATTTTAACTCGCTTTAACCTAATTTTATTTTAAACATATTTCTAATTTTCCTTTTCTTTTCTGTTTTATTATATTTCTCATTTTAATTGTGTTCTTTTATGCTTGTCTGAATGTCTCCAATGCTTTTAATCTTTTAATTTAAAGCACATTGAGTTGCCCTCGTGTATGAAATGCGCTATACAAATAAACTTGCCTTGCCTTGTAAATTTGTACCCGTCTCTTTTCTGTCATGTGATGGTTTGTTAAATGTTTTTGCTAGCCTCTGTAACCGTTTTCTGTGAAAATGAACTGACTCTCACTGATCTATAACCATAAAACACAGCATTGGTGCACCATTCACTGTGTAGACATGAAAATCTCTGCAGTCAGTAGACACCTTACCCTTTACGTGTCAGAGGGCATTTCTCTCCATCTGCGTTGTGTTTGGATTCAGTTTCATAGAGTTATTCTCACTCTCACAAAAACACTCTTGATTATTGAATGTAACATCTTAGACAGCTCTTAGGTAGATAACATGAGAAAGAGAAGGGGACTCTGTGTCAGTGCCATCCATCTCACTGTGATGTATTGTAAATGGATCTGAGTCATGTGTCACATGTTTTATGATTTGAACTTTTGGGTTTTTTCCAACAAACATCAGAGAAAACTAAAGTGTACCTCTTCAGTGCTTGACATCATGCTTGTGAACTTAAGTAACCTCCTCAGCAGACGATTCAGAATACAGTGTAATGAAACAAAGACTGTTAAAGCTTCTTTCTTTTTTTTAGCTTTGACAGTTTAATGACTCAAAATAAGACAACCAGTGCTTAATGACACTGGGAGCAAATAACAGTGGTAAACATATTTATGACTTAGTTTTGCTGACCGTGTCTCACTGTTAAAAAGAAAACTAAAGTTATAGGTTACGATTGTCCTTTCAGTTTGAAGGCATCAAACTGGACAGACAACTGTGTCATGTAAAGTGTCATAAGGTGTGTATTTTATTCTAATGGTGTTGTCCAAGTTAGATGCAGCAGTCAAAAGACTACTTTGTCAAACAAGTGTAAAGTGTTGTGACAGGATTAAATATAGTGTTTGATTTAGCTGTATTTTAGAAAAAAAAAACACAACTTGATAAAATTGAAAAGTACTTTATGAAATAAGTCAAAGAAACTCAAATCCAACCCATTTCAAGCTTGCACTCAATGTTTTTGACAAACCTTTGTCAGAGGTGGCCGCAGTGTACTTCTCAAGTATACATGTTTTGCTGCTTAGGAGGTGCAACATAAAAGTTGAGCCTGAGTTTTCAGTGAAACATTGACACTTTTGACAGAGGCAGACACCAGCTGATGTCATATATGGACTGATTGCTGGCTTATGAAGACCACTGATTGTTGGCGTAGTCGTACATATGATTTAAAATCACAGATGCTTTTACAATGCTTGTGTTCCCCCAAATGTCTGCATGGTCATTTGGGCATCAGGGGAGTTATGTTTGGCTACTCTTATCTCTAATGTGACTCTTTTTTTATTCTTTTAATATGAGGCCTAATGTCGCGGTTACACCATACCCGAACGATTGACTCGAGAATGTTTTGTGTTTCCTCGCTCTATTTGGGCGAATGACTGGCTCAATTTGCGCGTCAAAATCACGTGTACAAGGGTGCTCAAGACGCAAATAATTGCGAGAGGGAGCCAGGTTTCCAACACCACAGCAGTCTGTTGTTATCAGACAAGGTTGAGCTCGTGGGTTATGCTAAAGGGGGCGGAGCTAACTTCCTACTACAACCCATAGCTGGATTCAATTGACAGACAAAGTTTTTCACAACCCAGCAGATAATCGTCCTCCCTCTCTGTCCTCACAGTGAACTCCTGTTTATTCCTGATCCCATGAAAACAGGTAGAGTCACAGAGTTCAGGGAAGCTGTACAGAGATAGAATCAAAGTGTCCCATATATTCCAGATGAGTGAATCTCTGCTGGTCCATGTGTCAAACCTCACGTCACTAGGGTGATCTGCTAGCTGATTGGGTATTGCACAACGATGGATTCACTGGAGTTCAGGTATTTAAACTCTCGCGAATCATTAATTTGCGTCATTCGCACAATCCGTGCCGCCAGACCACTACTCCCGTCTATTTGCGTCTCTACATTGACTTAACTTGTAATTCATGAATGATTTTATTCACATTTGGTGTGAACACCCCATTAGACTCATCCCTCTGTCCTACCTTTTCACCCTTACATATTTAACTTCTACAGACGTCTGTAGCTAGCTGTGGGAATTTATAAGATTTTATCAATGTCAATGCCATTGTCCATTCTGCTTATCAATCTAATTCTTGTAACAATTCCTGTGTACTTTTTTTAGGGGAAAAAAGTAGTTCTACACAGTCTTCAGCACCAAAAGGAACCATTTTATTTTTTTCCAAAATGATGTCTGCACAAGACTGAACATGAACATATTCAACTTGAACATACTGAACAATAGGTTGACCTCATTTTCGGCCTTGTGAGTCCGGACGTGGCTCCTCGAGCCTGGATGAAAATACTTTGAATCTGGAGCCTCTCCTTTTTCCTCTCCATTTTCCTCGTTTACAGTCTATGGTTCTGCGTCGCAGAGTGTGTGACGACATGACGTGACGTCGTGCTGGGAAACGGATCGTTAAAAAGAATCGATAACATTTGAGGTGTACAAATCCGATGGAATTGATCAATTGGAACCGGTTCTAAGTCGGATCCGGTTTTCAATTCCCACCCCTATCTGTAACATATCACCAGTTTGAAGACGACCATTAACAGCAGACAGAGCGTGACACAGATATGCAGAGCTAACATTAGCGTTCATTAAAATGCTGGCTTCAATCATGGTAACGGCATGCTAAAGAAGGCCTGAAGCATAATGACCTACATAAAGTACACACTGAAAAACACCCAGAGACCTGTGTTACTCTTGATTGCCGACATCTGATAACACGCATGAATTCACACAGGGTTGGGGATACACATGGCTCTCAAATGCAGCAGACGTATAGACGCACCACAGTGAGAGCCATGCTATACTATCTTATCAGCAGAGACTTGACCAAGTTATCTAAAGAAGCCAAACGTCTGGTCAGAAGTCTGTTCAGACTTTGACCACACTTTCTCTTATCACAGAGGAAAAAGAGCCTGGAGTCCAAATGGACCTTGTTCAGTAACATGATTGAAAATGAATGTGTGTTGTACATTTGTTGTATTTGAAAATGTTTGTAGAGTCAAGCACAATTTAAAGAAATCACCTAATTGTGGGTAATCAAGCTTAAAGGAACAAAGCATTGTTTTCTGAGCAAATATCAAGGTTTTACATGAACAAGGACGATTATTCATGATGACTTTGGCAGCAGAAAATTAAAAAAGACTGCTGTACAAACCTAATGGGAAGGTATTACTTCATCAACTTTTCCTTCCCGGCGCAAAATGTAAGCATTACTTCAATGGCTTTGAAGACCTACAAGGATTTTCTTTTTTTTTTTTTTTACAACAAACCGATCTGAGTGACAAGGTTTGTAATCCCTGCTTTACATGGAAACCACAGCAGGCCTACGCAACCACCCAACACCCAACTCCATTGTGTTGGTTTTATTTATTTATTTAAGAAATTGGCCACTCTCTACTTTTCATCAAGTGCTGTTATAACTGGCGAGCGTTCTGAAATGTGAAGACCCAGACAAATCATCAGCTTACTGTGAGCTTGTCCAGAACGAGAAACTAAATCTGTTATTTTTCAAATAAAACAGCAGTGGGAATCTTCAAACTCCTCAATTTGTTTCTCCCTGCAGACGAGACAGAAGTCAATCTAGCAGGACAAGAAACCACCCTGTAATTCAAGAGAGAGGATGTTTTGCCAAATTATTAAGAGGAAATAGCGAGAGGACCTTCTTGTTAGGATTGTTGTGACTCTGTGTGAATAGTGTTAGGTTTTCCTTCGTGGTCAACATTTGGCTCAGTTTGATTAATGTGGTCTCATTTGGACATTAATCATTGACCCTCTGAGCTCATTTGCTCAGTCAAATTAGGAGCAGTTTCAAAATACTACTACTATGGAGTGCTTATATTAGATCAAATATAAGCTTTGATTTCAACAGTGTAGTCTGCTAGATGACCATTCAATGAGCCACTTATGCTGTCTGCCATAACTCCAGCTTTCTGTTGCTGCACAACACCTGCATTGTTCAGTGAAAATGCTGTTAGATGTCAAATTTGAAAACATTGTGTGTTGTCATTTCTGGAGTTCAAACATCACAGCAGCTTGATGCTAATTTTGACAGTTTTAGCTATATTGCTAGGTATGTGCTAATTGGTATGAACAAATAATTGTATCTTGATTAGCGTGCTGTTAAAGAAAAAAAATCAATTAAAGAATCTTCATTTCTTGTCAAATTCAAAAATGTTCCCATGGCAAACTACTACGGGTTAAAGCTGAGTGTCCTTTTTTAAAAATTAATTTCTCACATTTAAAAAAAATGGCTTTGGGTTTTGTTACCTGTTTCTAACTTTTCAAGCAAAAACAGTTTTCCAAGACTGTTTTGGAAATGTGATGTTCTATTAATATTTTTTGTTCTGTGTTTTGTGTGGAATAAACATTTCTATATCCAATACAGAACAAGACATATACTCAGGATGGCACCCAGGACCAACTTCATGGTGGTGGGTTTACTAACGTTAGCTGTTGAGAATAATAAGCAGCTTTCTGTTGGTTCTACTGCTGTATTAAGCTAGTTGGGTATGCTAATGTTAGCATTATAATCAATAGCTTGCATATTACTTTCTTTATCTTTAAGGTTCCTGTGAGGAGCTCTTAGGTTGTCATGGAACAGTTTGAAATGTATTCTAATGCCTCTATATTACTTGTGGAAACAAACAAGACCATATCTGACCAGATTTATTATTTATATTCAGCCATTTTTAAAGCCTGAAACCACGGCCATATGGTAGGTGTCAGACAAAGTGATGGAAGCATCTTTTTGCACAGTCTCTGATGTAAAGATTCACAGTGCGTGATACAGCTGTTTGTAAGAAGAAAAGAAAGATTAGACTTTTTATACAAAAATAAAAAAATAAAGGACAAGGTCAGCAAAAGGGGTAGACATATCAATTTGGGGCTCAACACAAACAGGAAGTTACTCACAGCAGCTTTGAGTTGTGGTGTCTGGTTTTGTAAAGTTTAAAAGAGACAGTAAATAAATAAACAATAACTTGTCATGTAGTTACACTTCCCCTGGTGGCTGATTAAGACAGCAGGACCTGTTATCTTGCCCTCAGATTCCAGTTGTTGCTGATGCTCCTTTTTCCACACAGTCGAGAAACAACTTCCCCAGTAAATTGCCTGAGGCTCCATAAAATATCACACAGATGACATGTCTTTATTTGCTCTATGTCAAGATTCTGTTTTATTTCTTTTTAATTTTGCTTAAGCTGAGTGTTTTCACACCAGTGTGTGTGTGTTATGTTACACTTAGCTCACAGTAAATCACCCCCAGGACACAAATGAAAGTCTGTGCCAGGAAATTACCCCTCAAACACAACATTTACAGCTGAGATTGTCACATTCATTTTTACTTAAGGCTTCTTACTGCATCGTATATAAGTTATTTTTATGATAGCAGTTTTATGGAAAGTATTCATGAGACAGCGATGGGGGATTGTAACAAGACAGTAGCAAAGCAGACATTAATCTAAATGTCACCATGCTGTATTTAAACAAAGAAAAATGGACTCCTTTGTTTTTCTCAAGAAGCTTATTTTAAAGAGATAAATGAGTCCAATTCAGTGTTTCCACCGATGTATTTTTGGCCGAGTTATTTTCCAGGTTTTTTAATCTTTTAGATAATGTCCTGTGCGTGGCTCCATGAGATGTAGGACATGTGGCTGTAAATAGATACAGAGAGGAAACTAAGTGGGTGATCATGTTGTTTCAGCCTTGTTAACAACACAACTCGCAAGCAGGTACTCCCACACCACACACACACACACGCACACACACACACACACACACACACACAAATCACCCCTGTTCCCAAGCTGATTGACAGTCTGTAAACGTCATCCATCAACCAGCGAGTAACTGTCCAGGTCATCCAATCAGCTGGCTTCCCGGTCGCTAATAACAAACTCTATCAGCCAGCCTGCAGGTCAGTGGTTGAGCCTGTCAGCCACCCAGACAGCAGATCACAAATCAGTGGTTCAAGCAGCCAGCCGGTCAGTCAGTCAACACCTTTTGGCTTTTGCTATCAGGGAGAATTTCCTGCCACTGTCTTCTCCTCCCATAACACCTGGACACACACAGACACACACAGACACACACACACACACACACACACACCCACACAAAGCCTGCCGACGCTTGTAGAAAGACATGCACTCACAGGCACAAGCCGGCCAAATGTCTCCTCCTGTCACATTTAGTCTCCCCCTGTCACATTTAGTTTCACCTTGTTCTCAAACAGGCAGCAGTGCTTCCACCAAAGTGTGCTGTCCATTCAACAGATGTTTCTCTTATGTGCAGTCAGATGGTCTACCTGCAGAGTGCTGCGGTCTCTCTGGCTCCCGTATAATCTGTTGTGAACAGCCAGAAGACTTTGAAGGCTTTTTATACAGGCTGTTTTAGGTCATTATATTATCCTCTTAAGGCGTTTTTCGACCAGAGGAACTTTACCCTGGAACTAGGGACTTTACCCAGGAACTAGGGACTTTACCACAGAACTACGTGTGTTTCCAGGGTATAAATTTAGTTCAGGGTAGATAAAAAGGCCCCCCAAAAAAGGCCCTGCTAGGGATGTAGTATTTTCAAAGGTCCCAGGACTTTCGGGGGGCAGGGCCTGCAATGCTGAACGTGTCTGATTGGTAGATTAACCTCAGTGTTTTTATTCCTCCCTCCGTCCACAATAACATCACACACATCTGTGATTGACTTGATTTCTCTTTCTTTCATTAGTTTTTATTTGTTCTATCTTTTTTGTATGTGTGTGTACTTTTCAAAAGAAGAAGCTGTGATTCTCTTGATTTAGCAGCTTGTAACAGTAGTCTTCTCTCAGCCCACCGTGAATGCGTCTCTGCCGGTGTTACGGTTTTAAAAGTGACCCTGTAAACTGGAGACCTTCAGCTGAACATGTCAGTGTTTGTGGAGTTTACACAGCTGTTGAAACACAGAGGGAGTTCCTGGGAATGCAAACTAGTTTAGTTTTTATTAAGATTTCAAAATATCCTCATCAGATATTTAATGATGGTCTAAAGACGTTTATGAGGGATGCATCCGGCCGAAAGTCTCCAGTTAACAGGGTCGCGGTTTAAACCAAAACACCGGCCAATCTCTGCGATCACGGCTTTTTGAGTTCAAAAGGATTTTAAAGCCGTGTTGAAACGTCTTTGCTACTCACGCTTATCTCCTCTCACGTGTTGATTCAGTGAATCCATCTGTGATGAAATATAGCACCATCTAAAACAGACCAGCTGAGTCTCTTCATGCTAACAGGCTCACTGTTGTGTTGCTCATAATGATACCTGCCTGTCCGTCTGCTACTATGGTGTCATCTGCGATGAATGGCATTCCTCTTTGTTTTACTGCCCTCTACTGGTCTGGTGGTGTAGTGCATTGACTTTTTTATTTTCTCCATACCTCACTGGCCTGATTTACACAATCTACCTGGGACTTCAGCCCGGGGTTGAAATGCAGACAACAATGGGGGCACAGGAACCTTTTAGTTCAGGGTAAAGTAGTTCTGGGGGCTAAAAGACCCCGGAACTCTTGGTCAAATGCACCTTTTGACTGAGCAAGAAGGACGGATTTACGAGTTGTTTTCACATTACACCGAACATTTCCTTGCAGTCCAGAGTCCCATTCATTTTGTCTGACATGACCTTCAATTAATATTTATGTTGACATTTCTGTCCTCATTCAGTTCTTTTTTAAAGCTTTGCTGTTGACACTCTTTTAAACATAAATGACGCACATATTATGGCTTTGAACATTTCTTATGGTGCTCTTATGGTTTAAGTTCCTTTGTAGAGATTGGCACCCAAGAGATGCTCTCACCACCTGCTGACGTTGTCTGGATCACAGGACAGGATGTTGCTCCACTTTTCCCTATCTGAGA
This sequence comes from Notolabrus celidotus, assembly GCF_009762535.1. Lineage (NCBI taxonomy): Eukaryota > Metazoa > Chordata > Actinopteri > Labriformes > Labridae > Notolabrus > Notolabrus celidotus. Next base: position 35,199,983 of record NC_048283.1, read on the forward strand.
TGGTCTGGGTTCCAGGAACTCCTCAGGCTGCCTGCTAACTGTCATTATTTCCGAGTCTCAAGACGAGCCTGAGATGGAAACAGGCAGAGATGAAATGTGCCAGAGAAGAATGAAAAAGTGAATTCGCTTTTTGACGTCAAAGTAAAGTGCTGGGAAATTTCCAAATAGAGTGTAATATGAAATTGGAAACAATGCTTAGGTTCAAGATTATCAAAATGAGCTAACGGTCTGGCAGAGATGACCCATCTGCAGCAGTTTACAGCCGAGCTTCTGTTCTCCAGTTGGATTTTAAACAAAGAGCTGAGCTGATCAGGATCCCCTGTGACTAATTCACTTAAACCTACAAGTACTTCATGCAACCCCACTTCAGAAATACTGAACTATCCCTTTAATGTTTCTTGTGAACTGTTAGTGTGAATATGGTTAACTATTTGCGGATGTTAATGGCAATGTATGTTTTTCATCCTCTTAAACCTCCATTAGCTATCTTTGGAAATTGTTTCACTGCAAAATAATGTGAGTAACTGGCAACCTAGATCAGTGTTTTTCAAACTTTTTTGAGCCAAGGCACATTTCATACATTAAAAAAATCCTGAGTCACACCACCAACCAAAAGTGTTACAAAATGACACGTGTAGTCTCTGAATTAAAAAATCTATTTTTCTGAGAGAGGGACTTTGGCTACTTCTTTAACTGTGTCGGGGCGAAGCCTCTTATTTACAATGGCTTTTGCTGGTAGTATTAATGTCTCTGCCACAGTGTGTGACTTTTTGATTTGGCTATGAGTTCAGCTACTAAGTAGCCAGCTTTGAGAGCCCTCGCAGACCCCGTTGTAGTTCTTCTCATAAAAGTTGCCTTTTCCCCCACCCATATTACACTCTACATCCAGGTTAGAATTTATCCAGTGCTCAGTTTGGAGTTTTCGTTTTTCCTTTTTGAATATTTATCCATCGCTGTTGTAAGCCTACATCTTTTCACATACACCTTTCACGCAGATCATTAATTCTGTTGTCTTAAATTAACAAGGTCATTAGTGTGCTTTATTGCCACCCAGTGGGTGGGTAGCGCAGGTCAGTACATGGACGAGTATTTAATTACTGCCCAAGTCACTACACTGCAGGCACAGACGCACTACATGGCAAATTATTTGCAGTATATGAATAATATTTTTTGTAAATAATTAGGTGAAATTTGATAATGTCCCACGGCACACCTGACGATCTGTCACGGCACACTAGTGTGCCACGGCACAGTGGTTGAAAATCACTGACCTAGATGATGATCTTATTTAACAGAGATATTAACACGATGCTAGTAGTACTACTGGTAGTGAAATGCTTTTGGTGCCTGTCCATGTCTGTCCATGCATAATTTTAGGTACATAAAAATAGATTAGAATCACAAAAACTCTAAAATAAAAGTCTGGGGTTCAGCTGCACAATCACATAACAGCACAAGACTTGTGTTTGCAGTTAGCTGAGATGGCCTTGAGTCACACACGATTGATGATTTCACAGAAAACTTTTACTATAACTGAAATTAATATTTCACTAGTGACAGATAGCTTTTTAGAAACACTGCAACCACATAGGGTCTCATCTGCACTCAGCAAAGTAACCAGAACTCTGTTCATGAGCTTCCCACAAACCCTCAGTGATATTCACTGCATTAACTTTGACTCTTTGTTTATTTCTACTTTAAAGTACATGGTGATGAATGTCAATAATAAACCATGTGAAGTGCCTGGAGACAAGGTAAAGTTAGAAGTTAGCACAGGTGTTTTCTGCAGTTACTCCCGGTGCTAATAGGGGAAACTTTAAGATCCATGGGTTTCATATTTAGCTTATAGAAAAAGTTATGATGTTGTAGCTCTCCAAAAAATCCTGCTGAGAGCGTTCTCATTGAGCAATGTACTGAGTCTGAAGCTTCTCTGTTTTCAACTACATCAGTGAAACCAAACCACAATTTATTGCTGCACCATCCAAACCTCAAACCTAACTATGGTCCAATCATACAAATGTGATTTTTTGCAAATTATGTAATTGTGTTTTGAAAGCAAGAACACATTTTTAGGCAGAATGCAAGAAGGCTGCAATACTTCAAAAATATCAAATGTCATGGTTCCCAAAGACTTTTTTTTTGTAAAACAGTAAATAAAGTGTGGCACATAAGCATAACCGGAATATTACTTGCATATTCAAACCCACACAGATCAGCCAGCACTGATTCAAAATCAGTATCACATCTCCAGCTCCATAAACGCAGTGTATAAGCAGGTGTTTCCACTCTCCCATGAGATACACTCAAGCCAAAACAATCAGGAAGCAAAGGCCGTAGCAGTGAAACAGTCCAGCCGTCTAGACGGAGACGCTCAATTTCTAACATCCTTCCCAGAGTTTGAAATCTTCTGTGAAAAGCATTGTGAGCTGGGATGATTCCCGATCTAAATCCTCGCCTGTGATATCCCACCTTTCATGCATCCATAAAATGAATCTTTCAAATCTGCTTTAGCCCAAGGTCATAAATCTGAAACTGCAGAACAAGCAAAGGGATCTCTGTCCATTATATTGCAGCTACCTCTGGGTATTGTGCAAATAAATGGGTTCTCAAGACGTTTTGGAAACCAAAGTCACTTTTTTCTTCCTGGTTTGACTTTTGTTAATATCATTGTGGGACAGAACAGATTTTCCTTCAAGGTGGGGTTGTATGAGGTACTCATCAATATGGTTACAGTGTCATGTGCAGCAGATTATAGTGAGCACAGTACCTGTTTGGAGTACGTAGCTTTGCTGAAAGTAAATATCAACACTGCATAACCAATGAAACGGCTCCTTTTCTGCACCAATCAAATTTCTGAAGAAGATTATGTAAAACCATTACAGAATACTCCAGCCGTAGACTTTTACTAAAGAGCACTATGACTAAGAGACCCAACTATCAGGAAACTGAGCGTTAAATAAATGTAAACCATCCTTTGAGACGCACTGAAAGAAATCCTACAGTCACTGAGAGGTTTACAGATCTTTCATAGAATGTATATGTTAAAATCATATTATCACACAATTTGAGCGTGCCATTGTTCATTGCAGGTTTGTTGGATCTTCCATCACCTCTTATTAAAAAGTCCCTTGTCTGATCCTGCAAAGCAGAAATGCTCAGCTATTGTTTTTGCTGGTTTATGGTATCTATAGGTTCTAAGTGTTTGAAGTGCAGGCAGCATTGCGTCATCACCCACTGCATTCCCTACCAATTTGCTGTTTATTGGCTTTCCCAACACTATAGTGCATACATCACGGTAAACTGTAGCTACAGGAGCCAAACATATGCTGCCAATAACGTTAAACACAGGAGAGATCAGACAGAAGACAAGGGAGCCATTCAGGTCTTCTCTTACAATCAGTCTGCTACATTTAGCATGCAGTAAGAATATATCCATATGCAGATTCTGTGATTGAACGCAATATGTGAGCATTCTTTTTATTCAACATAAATAAGGCTCAGCAAAAAGCAGTGCATCTGCGATGATATTTTGTACAGTTTTGCTCGTGCCAACAAAGGCATGTGGCTAACAAAGTTGTTTATTTTTCACCTGAGCATGCAGGAATCAAAAGCAACAGCTTGTCGTAATTTAAAAACATAATAAAGGCACTTTGCCAGATCCACAGTAGTTAACAGTGGGGGTATGTTCCAGCATGTGTCTGCTATGAGAGCTGAAGGTACATCATTAAGTCTTTTGATAATTGATAATGAGCAGGTTTCTTTGCCAGCTCGTATTGCTTGCTGCTGCTGTTTGCTGGAAACTTGTTTACCAGAGTGTCTTATGGAAAGAGAAAAAGAAGAAACAGCTCTGCTGTTTAGGAGTGAATTGGCTTTCTTCCATCCCTCAGGACGAGCTTATGAGCTTGTCCACAGTAGCAAGTCCTCTCTTCCACAAGAGTATTTGATGCAGCCAGACATGTCATGGTAAAGTCTTTAGATCCATTTAATCAGCATGATCTGAAGCCGCTTTATAGTGTACATAAGCCGGTCTGACATGACATGGTTGTAATCGCTCCTACTTATATTGCAGCACTCAGGGAATCTTGGGCAAATGTCACATCAGTGTTCTACCATGCAAAGGACCCACTGTAGTTAAAAAACAGAAAATGATGATTTAACTTCTGTACTTATGCACAATATGTTTATTTCCCCCAGCGTATTGATTAACCTCAAGTTTTAAAGAATCCTATTTTTTATATTTCCAATGAATGATTTACAAAGTATGTGAGCAAAGACTCTTAAAAAATGACAATATCAGCTTTATTATATGAATTTGCATAGACAAGCACAACCACAGCGCATCATTAAGAAGCATTTAAGTCAGTGCTAGCATGTGCTGCCTATTAATGTAATGATCTAGCATCAGGGTCTCACTTATCATAAAGACGTGGTTTACCAACACGAGTCAGATTAGTTGCAGCAGTGAGAAAAACCAACCTTCATTAACTCAGGTCACAGGAGTGACAGGAGTGCATGTTTCCTCCTAGTGAATCAGCTTCATCCATACGTTTCTCTGCAAAGCTGTGGTGAGCCTTGCTGTGGACCACACCATTACTACATAAACGCAGCTGTAATAGCAGTGCTTAGCAGGCTACAACCATGGTACTGTTGACATGTGCTCCCTCACAATTAAAGGAAAACACTGGTGTGGTTTTATGCTTCACTTATTACCCATGCTAAAGCTAAACCAACCAATGAATACTGTCGTAGAAAGAAGCTACAACTGAAGAAGAGCTGGCTTTCAGTGACTCCCAAACAAATCAGACTAACAATATTTCCAAAAATCCATTGAACCGTAGTTTGACAGTTGCTTTGCACATGTAATGCATCACAGTGAATGCCATGTGTATTGCAGTTTGAACATGACTTAATCACACATTACTTTTAATGTGATGTGTGAATTTAATGGTGACTGCAATCACTTTTTCCATTACATTGCACACTTACCTCCTTCTATTACAGGTGTTTTGAGTTATTCTGGTTTAATGAACCTCAGCTCACATTGATGATGAGTGGAGCAACGCTGGCATTTATGAGAGGTCACCATGTTTTGGGATTAAATAAGAATAACAGACAACACACCATAATATATAACATTAAATTCTCAGGCCAAGTGGATTCATTAAATGAAGTTAGCACAAGCAGAAAATCCACTTAATAATGGAAAACAATTTTCTACATAGAGATTAGCTACAATGCAATTACTGCCAAGTGTCTTGACAGTGGGAACATTTGAGGTGTTAGCATCCAGAGCTAGCTAAGTCTGAACCAGAACTGATTACAAGGCAACTTCTGTCTTCAGGCTCTTGGATTCCTCAATTCATTCTCAACACCTGTCATTAGTAGTGTTTCTTGTATTGATAATAATAATAATAATAATAATAATAATAATAATAATAATAATAATAATAATAATAATAATAATAATAATAATAATGATAATAATAATGTATTTAAAAGTGCCTTTCTCAACACTCAAGGCTACTTTATAGAGGGATTAAAACACAATAAATAAATAACACGATAAAATAAATAAAAACAACAAACAAAAGTAACACCAAGTTAAAATGAAGCAGTGAAGTTAAACAGAGAATGCGGACTGAAAAAGATGAGTTTTCAGTTTTGATTTGAAGAAGGGTAGAGAGTCAATATTTCGGATGTCTGGTGGGAGGTAGTTGGGGAGCAGAGCGACTGAAAGCCCTGCTCCCCATGGTGCTGAGACGGGCAGAGGGCACAGAGAGGTGGAGGGAGGAGGAAGACCTGAGGGAGCGAGAGGGGGTGACAATGTGGAGGAGATCAGACAGATACAGGGGCGCAAGGTTGTGGATGGCCCTAAATGTATACAGGAGGGTTTTGAAGGTGATTCTGAATTTGACCGAAGCCAGTGGCACTGCTGGAGGACGGGGTGATGTGGTGAAAGGAGTGGGTTCTAGCGATGATGCAGGCTGCAGAATTCTGTCCCAGTTGAAGTTTATGGAGGGATTTGTGAGGGGTACCGAACAGGAGTGAGTTACAGTAATCAATGCGGGAGGTGACGGGGCTGTGGATGCTAACTAATGAACACCACAAAAGAAGTAGAATAAGGTTGAGGCTGATGGAGATGGTCAGAGGAACCAGGGGAGCTCTATTCATCCAGGCACATAAAAAAAGAAAAAAAGAAAGAAAATCATGCCATTCAGATCAGTATTCAGTCCGGACCAAACTGCTATATTGGTTGTGCTGCTGGCAGCATGGCAAAGAGTAATGACAGATAATGCATGTGGAGGGTTTTCATGAGGTATTTGCTGTGGCAAAGTTAATCTGGGGTTTGGACTTTGAAATTGACAATATGAATATGAACCCCATAATAGGCCTATTTAGTAGGGCTAATTTACTGTAGCAGATCCAATTTGTTAACAATTACTCAGCTTGAAGAGATGAGCGCAGCAGTTGAATCACATAAAAAATATCTCTTTGTTGAAAAGAAATTATATGGATCAGTTTTCAGCTCCTTTCAGACCACCGCCTCATCATCTTGACCACCTTTCATGGGCTATATACAGTCATGTCATTTAACTTCCCGTTTTACAACCTCTTTATGGTCATATTGAATTTGTTCACCCATGGCTGGTCCATTACTGTCCATAAGAATACTCTTTTCCTCACTTGCATGCAAATCTGTTTCCCCGCACTTCGACCATAAATCATCTCAGTGGAAGGGGTCAGCCCACCAACAGTGCTCTGTTACTGTAACATATCAAGAGAGAGAGAGAGAGAGAGAGAGAGAGAGAGAGAGAGAGAGAGAGGGAGGGAGGGAAGGAGGGAGGGAATAGTTTATGTGGGTTGGAGGAGAAAGAGATGAATTGTGGATGTGACTCCCAATGCTTTAAATGCTCGATCTTGATGCTGATTGGCTATTGTGGTGCGAACGATTGGCTGAAGATCCGATTTATGAACTCTTGCAACTAAGGGAATGAAGCAAGTAGAGCATTGAACGCGTTGTGAGTACTCACCTGTGCAGTTTGCACCGGCTAGAAGTCACATCTACACGTCTTTACTAACATGCAATTCACTTGCACAAATGATTTTATTTGCATTTGGTGTGAACACAACATAAGAGATAGAAACTATAATTCAACTACTTCCACTTTATCATTTGAAGTTCCACACATAATCATTTCTACAAACACCCTAGTGAACTAATAAAAAGTAGATTTTACTGTTCAGTCTTTTTTAATCACATTTATTGGAGGATTACATGTTTCATGTGGGTTGTTTAAGTCCACATCCTTGTTTTATAGATTCTGTTCAGACCCACTTACAAAACGCGAGCACCCTTTTTGTTTTTAGAGGTGGTCAAACTACAAAAGAGAAACCACATCCACACATGTGTGAGCATCTTAGCAATGTCATTGTCTTATTCTGTTTTCCCTTTACTGGCTCCACTGGTCAGTGAGAAGGAAAGCCGTTGGTCCTGGACCGTACCAGGCTTCAGCAGTCTGAGGTCAATTCATCTGTTTACAGTGTGTTTTACCGCTGAGCACAGTGTTGCCAACTCCTCAGTGAGGAAAGCAGCTATTGGTTGTCCTAAAAGTCACTAGAAGTCGCTAAATGACATCATCACTTAATTTGCATAATTTGAACTGTAATGTAGGGGAGACGTGTAACGTTGAGGGAGACAAAAAGAGGTTAAAAAACACCCTGAATATGTTTATAACTACACTAAGGAGCCTCCAACAAATCAAAGTAAAACATTACATTTTTCAACCAGAACATTTTCTACATGTTTCTTGTATTCAATCTACATTAACTATCTTTTTTTCTTTTTTTTCTTTTTTTTTTTCTCTTGTCTGCATATATATTTCTGGTTTGTGTCATGTTTGTCACAAACTGTCAAATATTAATGCAATTTATTCTTGCAGCAAAAGAAAAGAAAGAAAACCTTTTTCTTCTGTGCTTGTGACTGTGTGCATGCGACCATCACCATCCCTCTTAGAACTCTGGCCTATCTTTTATTGGCAGCTAATATCATGTTCTGTAAAAGAGGGCGTGCACACCTAGGTGGGCCAAAAAAAATAATAATAATAAGAGAAAGTGAAAGAAAGATTACATAAGGATATACAAAGGGACAGGGAGAGAGAAGGAAAGAGAGACCTAACACACTTAGATGGAGAGGGACCATCTCACCATGATGCCAAAAAAAAAATCCGTGGGGTGATCCTAATGATTAAGCAACCCTTAGTGTCCACAATCATTACTGAAGCTTGGGTCGCAGAGGGTTGCCGCCGTGCTGTGTTCTATTTGTGTAACAAGACCACCACTGGTGCAGATGAAACCACTTGGGTCAGATCAGCCGAGCGGTACGGCTCGGCACCCGGGCCGCGAGAGCAGTCAGACCGAAGGACCCAACCCGCCGCGGGAGACCCAGGCCAGGGGACAAGCCAAGGACCCAGACCGGAAGCAAGCAGGTACCGCCGGAGCACCCAGGGCGACCCCCAGGTCACCCAGTAGGAGGAAAGGGGGGCGAGATCCCGCAGCCCCCCCAAGGGACACCCCCACAACACCGCCCCCACAGCCCCCCAACATTAATGATACATTAACTATCTAAATGGACCAAACAGAGACAGTGGGCGGGATCAGCCAGTGGTGTCTTCATACATGCATGATACATTTGCAGTCTGGATGCTGTTCTGAACAGCAGCATCCACTGCTCGTTGAGTAAGAACGATACATGCTTTCACGTCAGTCTCCAAAAGTCTTCATTAACACCAGGAACAGTCGCTAGATTTGTCCTGAGTCGTTTTTTGAAAAAGAGTCACTAGAGGGGTCTGAAAACTCACTGAATATAGTGACAACAACGCTAAGTTGACAACACGGCAGCACTGGCTGAGCAACAGCACTTGGATGTTAACACATTCATTTATTTTAATTGAAGAACCAATTGGTGAAAGGCATTTTATTTCCCTGTTCAGAGGATATTCGCAGCATCCTGGAGTATGAAATCAAATCTATACTAAAAGGAGACACCTCCTTTTTTAAGGTTTGGGAGGATTTTTTTTGTAATTATCATTTTACAACAGTTTTATTTGCTTCAGCTGTTTCAGCAAAGGTTGTGACGTCTAGTGTTTGTTTGTCATTAGTTCTCATGTGGGAGGGAGCGTAACTTAAATCGCTCTACCTATGTTATTAGAACAGAAACTAAAAGTGAACATTGAAAAAATAACAGCAAAATAATTGACCCAAATGTTCTTTAGATGATCAGGGGCTTTGAACTGTTGGATCACGCTGGTCAAGCGTGTGTGTGTGAGACAGTCAGTATGTGGCACTTTTAAACAGTAGACATGCAGTACATGGGTCTTTTTATTTGTCTTAAGTCTTCATAATGGACAAGGTTCTCCCCATTAGCACAGAGGTCTTTTGAGGGATTGTCCCAATAATCTTTCAGTTAGAGGTACAAGCTGGAGTGAAGAACTTCCTCTGTTTTTGGCTTAAGCTTGTCAGGAGACATGCTGTGCCCTAATGCCTCACATGTGGCCACATCACATGTTTTACATTAGAGTTGGTTAACATTAAAGTGGCACAGTAGAACATCAGTGGTTTGGTGTAGCAGTAACATTCACATCTGAGAACCTCATCCTTGCGCAATCCGTGCTGTACTAACGTGTGAGTCGCTGCACAGAAATGACGTTCATCATTGATGCTGTACTGTGACGTTCATCCTCATAAGACAATTAGTATTGTTTGTGTAAACAGCATTCAGTGCTTTAATGAAAACCATCGACAGGCTCAGGCTGTTAACCTCTACCACTACATTGGACTGAGAACAAGAACAAAGACTGAGAACAAGACTTTAGTTTGTAGAGGAACACAAAAAAGGAAAACATGATACATTATTTTTAAGACAATGAAACAAAAAAACCCAGCTGAGAACAGCTAAAAAGGAAGGAAAAGAATAGAGGGACAATACAGAAGCAAGCAAGTGAACTGCAGTACTAAAGGAGAATCAAATGTTCAGATTTGATATTTGGGTATAATAGAGATTATACATGGATACTTGGAGTCATCCTTCCTCAGCGCTAAGGAAGGCTTTGTGCTGAAACCCGTCCGTTGCTAGTTTGTATGCTACTTGGCGCAGATTAAAAGCTGTGAAAGGACATTTAGTGAGCTGACTTCCTTACCTTTAAAAACAGCCTCTGTGTAGTTGTGCACCTGAAGAAGTTTGTAGTTATGGTGTGCTCCATTTTTTTTTTTACAACAACTTAATTACCAAAATGAACTTGACTTCCATTAAACTCATGTTCATTTGGGATTTGATCACAAAAGAAAAGAAACACTTCTGGTGTAAGCCACACCCACTTCTTTCCCAATACAGATACAGATCATATTTGGGGTTGAACAGATACAGATAATGACATCTCTGCATGCTGGTAAATTGGCAATGATATGAGTGGATATAGATATATGAATATAGAAATGCAGCATTTACAGCAATTGAAACACTCCATTTTTAAAGGTGACATATCACGCTTTTTTCATCAATATATATTGGTCTAAGAGGTCCCCAAAACATGTCTTTCAAGTTTATGCTCAAAAAAACACTTTGAAATCAGATTTTGGTCTGCCTGAAAAGCCCTCTTCTTCAGTCCTCCTCAGAACACTCTGTTTTCTCTCTGACCACGCCCCCTCAGGAAGTGGATGTGCCTCGGCTCTCCAGCACGTTGATCTAATGTTTACATGTTGGCTGAATATACACGGCTGCTCAGAGATCACGTTACTTCAACCCTCTGAATCTGATCCAGAATCTGATCCTGACGGAGAGGCGCCTGTAGCAGGACCTTTCTGAAGGATTGGTCACAGATTTAGTGTTTCTTGTTGTTTTATTTATCAGTATGTAGACGTGTGTCTTGGTACACAGCTACCAACATGTAGCTATGTGGCAATGCTAACTAGCGCTAGCACTTATCCATGATAAATAAAAATCATCCACTAGATCTTCAAATCTGCAGACGTGGGGAGTAAAACCGACCTCTGCCAGAAAGGCAGCGGGACCTTTCTGAAGGATTGGTCACAGATTCTGTTTCTTGTTGTTTTATTTGTCAGTATGTTGACGTGTGTCTTGGTACACAGCTACAGCCACGACATGTAGCTATGTAGCTATGCTAACTAGCGCTAGCACTTATCCATGATAAATAAAAATCATCCACTAGATCTCCAAATCTGCAGACGTGGGGAGTAAAACCGACCTCTGTGTTTATTAAGACAGCCTACAACTAGCATGCCTCCCTCCTAAGCTCCTTGTTAGCACACATTTGTGCAGGTAATGAAAAACAGAGGAGGGATTCAGTATTATTTTATACAGTCTATGGGCTGAACAAGCTCCGAGCTCTGACTCCGTGACAGACCGGATATTGTTGTTACGTAACAAAAACACTGAAGTCTGAAACGGCTGGTTTCACACACATTTACAGAAAGGTGGAGAAATCAGAACAGGGGCAGAATGGATTTTTTTCATTCTCGGGGGGTTTGTAGACATGCCAGGGAAACATATTTCAGGTAAAGAACCATTAAAAAGTCAATTTTGCATGATATGTCACCTTTAACATGGGACACAAGATATTAATGTAGAAAAGGTCAGTTCTAGTTTCTCTTCATATGAAGTCTGCTTTGTGAGTGTGCCGATTGTTTGTTGTAGATCCCTGAAAACCAAGTGCAATAAAACAGCTGTCTGAAAATTCACACTTCTCTGATTATATTCTGACTGCTTGCATTTGTAGGTGTGTGTTGAGTGTGTGTGTGTGTGTGTGTGTGTGTGTGTGTGTGTGTGTGTGTGTGTGTGTGTGTGTGTGTGTGTGTGTGTGTGTGTGTGTGTTAAGGCCAGTAGAAATAAACACAGGATGGGGGTCGAATAGTCTATGATGTCATGCTGCACACATACAGACTGAGTGTGAATTGACTCCTTTGAATCAGCTCCAGTTGTAGATGAAACAGAGATATCACTTCTGTTTGCATGCTGGGGTTGTGTGTACTTCTGTTTGTGTCTGAAAAAGAAAGGAAGTGTTTGTGTGAGTGACAGGGTGAGAGTATTGAATGTGAGAGGTGTGTGCACGTGTGTGGAAACTGATAGCTGTCATCTCTGGTTTGTTGTGAAAAAAGAGCTTCCCTCTTCTCTGCAGGGGGTGTGACACAAAAACAGATGCTCTCACATAAACAAACACCCATCATGGCTTATTTACAACAACGCCATTTACAAATATCACATCATCATAAACAATAAAAGACAAAAAATGGCAAGACTTGTCAGCTGTCATGTGCTCAATTGACAATCGTCATTATACAAAATGAATTGGCGGTAAATGTGAAACATGAAAATACACTGAAATACACAGTGGGCACACACACACATACACATACACAAAGAATCAGTCAGCATGGGTGGGATTCTGCTGGAGCAGACGCCCTCCGTCAAACAGAGCGGTGTAGTTTACAGTTTGATCACATCATGCTGTTGATTGGCGGGCCAAACTCAGAGAGGTTACCCTGGGACAATACTCACAATCACGACTCGCTCTGTGTGTTCTGTATATGTTTCAGTGTGAGTATCTGAACTATCACAGTATACATTTTCAGATTTTATATCCAGATTTGAGATGGTGGACGTAGAGATGTTTGCTCACAATCAGGTGGAGATAAACAAAATCATCTCAATACTCTTTCATCCAAAAAAAGCTCAAACCTAAGATTGACCCACACCTCATCATCACTCACAGAGTTGCACAACACTGAATACTACACATCTGATTGTGTTTACAACAATGTCAGATTCTAACAATGGAGCCACAGTCAGAGGAAGGATCCAATGTTACAATATTTAATGCATGATTACTCAGGCAAGTCCAGCTGGTCAAGGTTCCACTACGTATTCATACGCTGTATAAATTAAAACCAGACTCTGTATTGAGCTCATGTTATACTGGCGGTAAGGACCGTTCTTTCACACTATTACCCGGCTTTCTTACTGATCTTCCAGTTGTGTAAGAAGCTTGATTTTGATTGGTCAAAATCCCTTGACAACCCCTTAACAACAGTAAATAACATTCACTAACATGAGCAACACCAGAGAAAAACTGATCACACGTCATGTCAAATCAATACACTGAAAGGAGTTCAGACACATTTAGCTTCTGCTTGTTGACACCACAGACCGTAAGGTGAGGGGAAACCGTTAGCTTCTGTTAGCATCATATTGGTAAACAATGTAGCTAAAACGTTAGCTTTGGTTAGCATGCTAAATTGGCATGCTACGGATATTTTCATATTGGATCCATAGACTGTATAAAATATGGAGGTAGTATCCGTGACGTCACCCATCTGTTCCTGAGCTCTGTTTTGAAGCCAATCGACGGTAAGAGGTGGGTTTGAGCCTCCTAGCCAACAGCTATGTTTTCCCGACTAAGAGTCAAGTCAGTCATGTCCTTATTTGTGCAAAAACTCTTAATCTTAATATCTTCTGAACGGTTGCGTTAGAAAAAAAATTCACCTCCATACACTGGGTCTCATTCATGAAACGTGAGCGGCACTAATTTGTGTGTAAATCGTGTGCAGAAGAAATGTATGTAGATTTCCACATTCATCAATCTTTTGGTAGAGCTGATCTGTGAGTAACTACTCACAACATCTACACCTGCTCCTGACTGTGTGTAGAGCTTGTGTAAATGTAGGAATACACATAAATACTGCTTGTCACTGTCAGAAATTACAATTTGAATACGTACTGCTCTCTGTTATGTACACAATACACAGATGCCTTTGAGACACGTAATTTAAACATGACAAAATATTTTAAAAAATATATTAACATATTTTTTAGAGATGTGTCGGTCGCGAACGATCCGGTTCTAAGAGCCGGCTCTTTGAGGTGAACGACGGGAGCCGGCTTTTGATTGGGAGCCGTTTTTTTTTTTTTTTCTCTGGTCTTTTTCTGTTAAAGCCTCACGTGATTGGTCAAGATATGGTTGCGTCTTGACCAATCACGTGTCTTCATTGAGCAGAACGGAGCGGAGGGGTTACAGACACACACAGCACAGTGAGCACCAACAGGAGGGAGACGAAAGGGAGAACGTGCGCGACAGAGAACGCACTGGAAAGGTGAGAAAACGAGTGACTGCAGGAAACAGTAAACTTTAGACACAGTTCAACGGCATAGACTGTTTAAAGGCAGAGTGTAGACTGTGCAAGGTGAAAATGTCATCAATCAGGGTCCACAAAAAACCTGCAAAGGCACATTAGACTGTCTGTGAAGGTTCTCAGTCATCCAGGTCATGGACATTAGAACTGTTTATCCATCAGTGCAATAAGTGAAGAATAAAGACAGTGAAGGGAACCTGCTGTTAATATATGAAGGTGTTTAAAAGTTTCTAAATAATATACATGCAGTTAGAGATTGGACCTTTTTGTCTAACTGAGATGAGTCTTGTTTTTTGTACTTTATAATTTAATTTCTGTAGAACTCTGCTCCATGTTGAGTATATAAATAAAGCCTTTTAAATGATAAACATTTGATATATAATTTAACATTATTTTAGGTAATACAGTCATTCAAACAAGAAAAAATCTGAGGAGCCGCTTGGGAGCCGAAAGAGACGGCTCTTTGTAGTGAGCCGAGCCAAAAGAACCGAATAAATTGTCAATTAAAGCTTTGAGATCTAGATTAGGTTTATTTAGAATGTGAACTACTTGTTTAAAACCACACAGGCTAACTGGAGCCTAATCTGACGAGGCCAACTAAAAGAAGCCACGCCATACCCGTACGTTTGCAGGTGCTCTCCGTGCTGGGATTCTTAGCCACAGGGACCTTCCAGTGGGAGATTGCAGATAGATCTGGAATCTCCCAGCCATCAATGAGCCGCATTTTACCGGCAGTACTTGCCGGCATTATTGAATTAAGGCCGGAATACATTCAATTCCCCCTATGGCGCACAACGGCAAATCCAGGTAAAGCGGGGGTTTAGCACGCTGGCCAACATGCCAAATGTCATGGGTGCCATAGACTGCACACACATACACATCAAGGCCCCATCTGATGATGCATTTGCATACATAAACCTGAAAAACTTTCATTCCGTGAATGTGAAGCTGATATGTGATGCAAACTGTGTTGCTCAACGTTGTGGCTCGGTGGGACGCATGACAGCTTCATACTGGCACCCGTTTGGAGAATGGAGCTGTGAGAGACGGCTGGCTTGTCGGTAAGAATGTAGTCTTCTATACAAATGCATGTGTTTTATATGTAGAGACTTACCATTTTATATCCATACAACATAAAATGTGCTTCCTACATTCCACTACGCCCGAAATCATTTCAATCTCCGCCTCAAGAGAAGTTCTTTTTTGGCTATCTATCTCTCTTTCCTTGCGCATTGATTGCAGGCCAGGCCGACCAGATGCACAGGTCTGTGTCCTTATATGGTGGTGTATTTGCTATTCATGGGCAGGGATTTATGCTAATTGATGATCACCGGGAGCGCGCTGTCAGTTTACGATGGGTTGGCCTTCATGATCTTACACACGTGTTTATGTTCAAATCTGAGTTTCCCGCGCCGTTCATGAATCTGGAGTGTAGTTTTAGTAGGGAGAGCTTTTATGTGCAAATCTACACTCAGATTTACTCACGTTTCATGAATGAGACCCAGTGTGTGCCAATAGAGAAATGAGCTACATAGAGCCAAGCCGTTTTTTGAACCAGGCTGTAAACATGTTGATTTCTGCTGTAAAGATCGTCTTCTTTGAATGGGTGTGTATGTGGTTTCCGGTGTTTCTGCAGCCAGCCTCTAGAGGATCCTCGATGAATTGCAGTTTCTAACACTTTCACATGGGCCTCATAGTTTGAGAACGGAGGTTGCCGCTTGATTGGATCCTGTCCATCAATATAAGCAACAGCAAGGGAGCATTTGAGAGAAACTTCAGGTCAGTGATCTCTACAAAGAAAGTTAAACCATGAGCGGTGGTGATGATAGCAGCAGGGTTAAAAGTTGTGACATTAGTTTCTTTTTAAAGGTGTGTGAACCACAGAGCTCAGAGAAGAAGGAGAGCTGAATGAGGACAGTTTCATGTTCAATCCACCACAACAGGCAGAGAAGAATCCATCACCATGGAACGATCACTGACGAGGAATCACTGGGACTATTTTTAAAAACTGTAAACATAAATAATTTTAAATCAATAAAATAAGCTTTTATTCAACGTTTTTTAACAAAGTGATTGTATTTTAAGTTAGTAGCCGCTTCACGTCAGGGTCTTGTCTCACCCTGTCGGGATTCTTTTTCCCATAACAACCTGCTAATCATACATTATCCCTTACTTATGACATATTATTTAATTTAGAAATTTAACATCTGAAACCAAAAATTATGACCAGAAACAAATGGTTTGTGAATAGCTGAACTTGGGGTATAGTGGATAGTAAGAATGTCAGTGTGGATATCTGAAATGTTCATTTTCACAAGAAAGAACTAAATAAATATCAATCCTGCCTATTAGATGTTAAAAATACCATGCTAAAGAGGAGATGTTTGTAATTAGCTTAACTGCAGCCAGCCAGTAGGGGGAGCTTTACATGTTTTGGCTTCACTTCTGGGGAGTTGTCATATCCTCCATCTTTAGCCTAGTTTATATGACCACACCAAGGAGCAACCTCCGTTCTCAAAATATGAAGCCCATGCGGAAGTGTTATAAACTGCAGTTCATTGAGTATCTGCTTGAGGCTGGCTGTAGAAACACCGGAAACCACATACACACCCATTCAAAGAAGACGATCGTTTACAGCCTGGTTCAAAAAACAGCTTGGCTCTACGTAGTTCATTTCTCTATCCGCACACTCTTACGGGGGTGAATTTTTTCTAACCTGGCAGTTTAGAAGGTATTAAGATTACAAGTTTTGACGAAATAAGGGCATTACTGGCTTGACTGACAGGCAGGAACACATAGCTGTGGGCTAGGAAGCTCAAACTCCGCCTCTTTACCTCACACTATGATAGGTTGAGTTCTGTATTACCAATATGGCTGCCACTGACGACTGGCCTCAAAACAGTGCTCAGGAACAGATGGGTGACATCACAGATACTACGTCCATTATTTATACAGTCTATGGTCCACGCTCACTGACTTTGAGGTGTGTACTTGCTTAGTCTGTGAGGACTTAGAGCTGTCCTGTTGTCAAATCACCAAGTGCGTGAAGGATCTCTCGCTTTGATCTGACGCTTTAAGAGCCCTTTGTTATATTTACTATATAATTTGTACATTTATCATTGCGATCTTTCTTTACATTTTTGTGGTTATGTTGTTTTAACCAAAACATTAAAAATAACATTTATAAATGATTAATTACCTCTCATGCAGCCTGTACAGTAAGAGCCTGAATCATATAAAAATCAGGTGATCTGTTACTTAAGCGCCTTGGCCTTGAGGAATGTAAAAATCATGAAATAAAACCTTCTAATGCTGCTAAGGTGAGCAACATGATGACGTGCAGTGAGGGATACACGAGAAGTTGCAGAGTGCCGTCCCATTCCTATGTATACTATTTCGAGCCCTTGCAGCCTTGTACACTCAATCACTTACCAGGTGACGTCAATGAAGTCCTCAGGGCTGAGGGTTGTGGGACGAAATCGAGATTCTGCCTTGCAACTTATGGCTGAAATGTTTTTACACAGCCTAGAAGGAGGTGATTTGAACATCTTTGACACTCGTCTAAGGTGTTGAAAGCAAGCTGATATTCCTTGCCTTGTGCATATGATTAAATCCCAGCTGCACGGATCAGAACAACATGACTCCCTTTTGTGAGATATCACATAGGTAAGCCCCACTTCACTTATTTTCTAATCCTTATTTCTGCAGACCAAATTAAATGACACATTGTTGGAGAATGGCAGCTAATGAGAGTCTTTGTGTGTGTTTCCAAAAGAGTTCAAATTACTGCCAGTAGTTCTTGGAAGTTGCTGCATCGCTGCCATGCAGTGCAGAAAACACAGAGATATTCAAACTTGCCTTTAAACAATGCATCATTGTTTAAAATCAGCTAACTTTGAAGCAAATGACCTCATAGATGCAAGCATGCATGGACCAAAACACACATGCAATTGTGCACACACCTACAGCTGTTCAAGTTTAATTATGGTTTCAGGTTTCCCTGAACATCCAGCAGGCCTCAGGTTCAGAACTTCTCCCTCAGTGCAGGAGGCAACGTGAGCCAAGACCAACACACTGGCAATGTGTGTGTGTACGTGTGAGTGTGTTTTCACTTGCACAAAGATGGCTGCGTCTCAAACCCCTTCAGATATAAAACATAACTAATGTAACTTGGGAATCGACTCTTTTCTTCCTCATCATTCCCTCATTCTCTTCTTTCTCCCTGCTGCCTGGATATTGAAGTGCAGTAATTTCCCTCAGTGTGAGATTTATGGAGTGGCTTACACTCACTGTAATGCTGGTGAAGGTTTCCTGGGAGGGAAGGAGACTCGTGTTTCACAGCATGGCTCCATTTAAAACACATCAATCTTCAAATTAATGCTGACTGGACAATATTAACGCTGGTTATGATCTGAAACTTTATAGACGAGGATTATCAAAGAGCATAATCGTCTCTGCAGGATGGTAATCTTAATAGTCTTATGTTATTGCATGATCAAGTCGATTTATCATTAAAGGGATAGTTATTTTTATTTATTTACTCTCTTATTTATTTCATTTAAAGGGGATGGCATTGTAGGACGTACTTATCAATAGTAAGTGTATCACCCACAGGATATTCCAATCAGCTCAGCCTCTTTATTGAGGATCTATATGCACACTATTCTTAGTGTGGGTTCTTTGAAAGATCCTATCACTTAATTGGGACACAGCTTCAGTCCAAACACAGATCTTTTACACAGTGGATGAATGTCAGTCTTTCAAAGTGGAGAAATGCAGACGAAGGCGTTCCCTCTGGCAGTCTTTGATCACTTTGAGATCAGGAAACCTGAATAATAGATTATGGTTATGAAACTGATGAATGGTCTTGACCATATTTCCCATGCACATGTCCTGACCCTCAGACAATAAGTTCAAGAGTTGTTTTTGTCTTTTCATTGCCTGCTCCATGCTTTGGTGGGTTTGCATGACTGTGTCTCAGTTTGTCCGGTTGCCTGGTTTTCTAAACAACTTCATGGTGTGTGTGTGTGTGTGTGTGGTTGGACTAATGACGTTAAATAATGCTGTTTGCATCATACAGTAAGAACAAAACACATGTTCATGTTCTTGTGCGTCTCCAGGCCTCTGTCCTTTGTTTTCTGTCCTTTTAACATCAGTGAACAGATGCAGTGCTGACTCATGCACAGGACTCTAATAGTAAGCAGGAGAGGCCACGGCTGGATCAGTGTTTACACGAGCGAGATCTGATCGACCCTGAGCAGTGTGCTGTCTGTTGTTTTAAAATCCCTGCACAGCTTTGGCCAAACAGTTTCCTCAGCGTGTTTATATCTACAACACTTTCGCTCGCACCGCATCCTTTCATCACCGAGGATGAAATAAAGAAGAGCAAGGATGGAGGCCGCTCTGTGTAAATCTCCATCTCCTCTTCATCTTTGATGCCTATTTATTTAAGCTGAGACTAAATCCTTTAAAAGGTTGAGAGTAAAGAATGCTCAGGTCCCGGCTGTGTCACCTGAAGTGATGAGAGATATGTAAATATAAATGTATATGTCAGTGATCTCTTTAGGAGGGGGAACAGGGGGCAGAAATGTCAAAGCATGGATTTAGAGTGATAATAAACTCTTCACATCACTGATGTTAGCTCTGTTGAATGGATTTCAGGTAGGCTTTAAATAGTCTATGGAAACTTTTTCAACATAAAGAACTTGATGAATGTTGTTTGTGGAAAAAAAATGGAGTTGGCAACGGTCAAGGAAACAATCTGAACACCTACCGTGACTTGAGATCACTCCAGTCACATAATATTTTATTCATGCCTGCATGACTGGAGGAAATTGCGCATGAACATTGGCGACGCAAACTTCTGTGCACCTGCAAATCATTTGTAAATCTTTCAACTTTAAATCCTAAAATGATTTGTCATTGTCAGTTCTTTCTTTTTACTAACGTGGTTTGTAAAAAGACCTACAATAACCAGAGAACATTCATTGATTTATAACTCATAAGACATTATTTATTTAGAGCAGTTGATCTGTAATAGTTGTTTTAAAATGCCATGAATGTTTCCTGAGGCCAGTATATATTTTTTTATTCTTTGCAAAAGGAAAAGGGGATGAAGTAAACATTTATCTTTTTAAGAAGTCCTTCCTTAATGATTTAGTGATCAGAAACGCAGAGATGCTCTCACCAGCTCTGCTGCTGTTGCCTGAATTGCAGGACAGGATGTTGCCCCACTTTCTATCAGAGCTGGTTGGAGTCCAGTAGCTCCTCAGGCTGCTTTCACATCTGTGCCCAGTGACTGTCTGTATTTCCCCACTCTCAAGACCAGCCTAAGGTAGAAACTGACGTTTTTGCCACAGTGTCATTCAACAGGCCATGGTGAAATGAGCCAGACCTTTCTGCAGATAAATTTGATTTGAAGTAAGTGATCAGTTGTTCCTGCCATCTCTTTTTGATGTTGAGAGTTAATTACAATCGTTATAGGGTTTTGACCAATCAGAATGAAGTATTTAATGAAGCAGGGTATTAAGGCATAATAAACTGAGATCAGGGTTGGGATCCCTCAACTATCAAATCCATTAATTAAATGTCTCAGTCTGTAAGATGAATGCTGCATCTCAACTTCTTTTCACTGAGAACATTTTGTTCAACTTGTATTTGATTTCATAGTTTGACTCAAATCTCATCTGTTAACATGGAGAAGGCGGGCTTTATAATCCATGCTGCAGCCAGTCAATAGGGGGAGCTAAAACTAGAGAAAGAACTCTACATACATATCCTGGCATCAAGACATAGCAGAAGAAGTCTCTGACCCCTGAGCCTTAAAGGTGACATATCATGCAAAATCGACTTTTTAATGGTTCTCTACCTGAAATATGTTTCCCTGGCATGTCTGCAAACCCCTCGAAAATGAAAAAAATCCATTCTGCCCCTGTTCTGATTTCTCCACCTTTCTGTAAATGTGTGCTGAAACCAGCCGTTTCAGACTTCAGTGTTTTTGTTACGTCACAACAATATCCGGTCTGTAACAGAGTCAGAGCTCGGAGCTTGTTCAGCCCATAGACTGTATAAAATAATACTGAATCCCTCCTCCGTTTTTCATTCCCTGCACAAATGTGTGCTAACAAGGAGCTTAGGAGGGAGGCATGCTAGTTGTAGGCTGTCTTAATAAACACAAAGGTCGGTTTTACTCCCCACGTCTGCAGATTTGAAGATCTAGTGGATGATTTTTATTTATCATGGAAAAGTGCTAGCGCTAATTAGCATAGCCACATAGCTACATGTTTGTAGCTGTAGCTGTGTACCAAGACACACGTCAACATACTGACAAATACAACAACAAGAAACACAGATTCTGTGACCAATCCTTCAGAAAGGTCCTGCTGCCTTTCTGGCAGACATCGGTTTTACTCCCCACGTCTGCAGATTTGAAGATCTAGTGGATAATTTTAATTTTTCGTGGAGAAGTGCTAGCGCTAGTTAGCATAGCCACATAGCTACATGTTGGTAGCTGTGTACCAGACACACGTCGACATACTGATAAATAAAACAACAAGAAACACTAAATCTGTGACCAATGGTTCAGAAAGGTCCTGCTGCAGGCGCCTCTCCGTCAGGATCATATTTGGATCAGATTCAGAGGGTTGAAGTAACGCGGGTCTGTGAGCAGCCGTGTATATTCAGCCAACATGTAAACATTAGATCAACGTGCCGGAGAGCCGAGACCACATCCACTTCCTGAGGGGGCGTGGTCAGAGAAAAAACAGACTGTTCTGAGCAGGGTTGAAAAAGAGGGTTTTTCAGGCATGCCAAAATCTGATTTCAAAGTGTTTTTTTGAGCATAAACTTTAAAGACATGTTTTGGGGACCTCTTAGACCAATATATATTGATGAAAAAGAGCGGAATATGTCACCTTTATAACAGCAGTTCCAGGCATTCACAGAGACTCTTATCAAGGAGCCCCTGCGGTTCTCAGGAGGCCAATAATTCATTGTCTTCTCTCTCATCCACATACTTATCAATGTGTCCATCTAAACTATATTCCTGCTGTACACACCATGCATTGCCCTATACTGAGATCTTTGTGTTCTCTCCTGACCTACTTCTCTGATTAACTCCCCACATTTTTATTCATCAGAGCCAACACTCATCTCTTTGGTAGTATTAGTTTACACATATCTACTCGAAAGCCATTCCTATAAAATGTAAAATGAGTGGTGAAGATGAATACAGAAAGAACTCATGTGAATACTGTAAATGCCAAATGGTGGAACACACAACAGTTTAGGAAATGTTTGTGCTCACTCCCTGAATCAACCCAGTTAGAAAGTGACAGACCTACACATCATTTGGACACCTAACACACAAAGTTGTATTTGTAGTGGACCTTATATTCCTTTCTTGGGGTATGGTATGAAACAGTTTTGTCGCCCTGAGACTTTACATGTCAACACCTGGAAGGACAAACTGGCTCGTCTGCAATTTTAGAACATAGCTACCAGGACACCCACTCTCTGGTACAAGCTTTGACTACAAGGGGTTCAGTCCTTGGCTACATTTTCTGAAGCTTAAAACCAGAGCCAATACTTTCCTCTCAGACCACTTGAATTACAGTACGCTGAAGGTTATTAAGGATTTCCCCCAATGACGCCAATTAAAACCCTTTCTCCCTCAGCTTTAAGGTCAAAACCTTGCTCTTCAAACGGCCTTTAAGTCCACCCTGCTCAAGTGTCCTCTCCTGTGAAAAACCAGCCCTCAACTACAGTGAAATCTGTCAGAGCATGGGTCCTGCCCTGACCTAAAGTTCAAGAAACATTGTCTCTCTCCAGCCTTTTAGATTTTCTCACAGTTATTTGGGAGGAACACCCGGGTGTAAATCTCTCTGCCAGACCTCTACATATGTTAGCCAGACAGGAACAAACATAAGTCAGGTTATGGAAGCAGCCGCACCACGCCCTGTCAGAGACCCATCTTGTCAGTGAATTGGACAGGCTCAGTTATAGACAGATTTTTGTGCCCAAATACACCCCTTATTCTTTTTGCCTTTTTGTGATATATAAGGTTTTAATGAAACAAATGTGAAGTATTACTCATTCTCAGATTATACGAGTAGGTATAGTAGGAGGAGGTGATTGTTCTGTGGGTGGAGGATGCATTGTGACCTCTCTCAGTTGTAGCCGACCTTTCGTTGACTGGCAGATGTAGGTTAGGATGACAGCAGCAGACGAGGTCAATCCAGGGTTAAAGACAAGTAGGGCGGGTCCGTTTTTCCCTTCCAGGAAAATAGCAAAGATCACATCTGGAGTCCCTCCCTCACGACACAGGAATGGCTTTCAATAGATCTCGATCACTTGTCAATATTGGGATTAACCATGTCATTTGAATGCCTCACGTTCACGGCTGTCCATTTGTTTCCTTAGATTTCTTCAGACAATAGTTGAAAGTTGTGTTCTTATGATGGAGAGAATTATAAATACATCCTAAAACTCCACATTTTACTCAGCTGGGACTCTGAGTTTGATTGAGATGGTAAAAAATACCTAATTTATAAACTAATTAATTATAAAGCCAAGGCTGAGGCTGGCTTGTTGGAAAAACAACGGAAGGGCCAGAGTGAGATAATGTGAGCGGCTGGAGCGAGCAGCCAACTCTGATAAGGAGAGAAGCTGATAGAGAGGTCTAAACTGTTTGATTTGGCCCAGCTGGGTCCTGCTTTGGGCTGGGCTGCTAAAATAAGGTTTGAAAAAAAGAGCCAGGAAGAGAAATGTTTGTGAGAAAGAGTCTGAGACAAGGGGAGTGATACTATCGGGAGGTGACATCCATACACAACCAACCACAAAGAGTTGTAGAGTTACAGCACTCTGGAAAGCTTAGTGCTGGTAGTCTGTTGTTGTGGGTTTTACAGACCTTTTCAGAAGTACTCTGAACACAACCTTTGTGTGCATTTGTGTGGTGTATGATCAGTATCTGGTCAGAAATCTGTCCCATCGCCCTTTTTTCCGTTGCTTAGCGCCGCTCGAGTGGCTGCTTGTTGCAGCAGCTCTCTCTTCGTTGTTCTTTTGTTCATATCTGTTTAGTTCTCTTTGTATTTGGAGCCTGTCAGGACTTTTAATGACTCATTTGTTGGCCATAGACACCAAACTAACTACGTTTGCAGTGTTTTTTTGTTGTTTTTTTTACTGTTTTTGTTCCTGTGTGTGTCTGGAGATTCTGCGTGTATCCATGGTAACATTGTTTACATACGAGTTCAGCTGTTAGCAGCCCATAGCATGTTGATGCTAAACAATGCTAGGCCCGATGTTCCCTGCGAGCTGAGGAGAAGGAGGCGAGGACGACATGCTGGTACTGAGGTGCAAGCTAAAAAGACGACATGGACCTGTCCTTCCACCCACCGTTATGGGGACTGTAAGATCTGTCTACAATGAGGTGGACGAGCTAACCCAGCACCAGAGTAGCATCATGCTAACAGAGCTAACACCGGACACTAACGCCACATTGGAAGGATTTCACCTGCTGTGGTCGGACAGGATACAGGAGAGCAAGACTGAACTAACTGGTGAAGAAGGCCAGCTCAGTCCTGGACCCTGTGGAGGTGGTGGCTGACAGGAGGATTATGGCCAAGCTGTCGTCTTTGATGAACATTTATTTTTCTATATACAGTATATTCTTGTTCTGTACACCTTTTTGTTTGCTGCTGTAACTCCATGTCCCGGTTGTGGGACGAATAAAGGAGTATCTTATCTTATCTTATCTTATCTTAATAAACTGAATCGTATCATTAATCACTGAATCAACAAAAAATAAACTTTTACTAACACTTCTGTAGCGTTCAACAAAACTGGTTCACATTTGGTTCCTGCTTACTGCTGAAAAGTGGAGCTCAGATCCATGTCACCTCTGGTGGGGAAACCAGCCCATAATACTAATCTCTGCCTGGCAACCAGCCCAGAATAACAGTCTAGATTGAGACCAAGCGGCAACCTCTGGCCGCAAGTATTGAAGCCAATGCGAAGTTGGAAAAAACGGAAACCACATACACACAAATTCAAAATAGCCGATCATTCCAGCAGAAATAAACATGTTTACAGTCTGGTTCAAAAAACAAGTGTAGTCTGGAAAGCTCCTTTCTCGATCGGCACACACTGTGGGGGGGTTGAATTTTTTCATAACGCGGCAATTTTGAAGATATTAAGATTAAGAGTTTTCCATCATGAGAGGCACAGCTGACTTGATTGACAGGCGGGAACACTGTAGCTATTGGCCAGGATGCTCAAAGCCCGCCTCTTTACGTCACACTTGCTCGACAGAAGTTAGGTTGAGTTCAGCTTTTCCAATATGACAGCCGCGACGATTGGCTTAAAAAGATTGTTTGAGAAACAGATAGGTGACATCACAGATACTACGTCCATTATTTCTACAGTCTATGATTGAGACTTAATAGTGTTTGATTTCAAAGAAGACACTTCATTTCACACCCGTGACTCGACTAAACGTGCAGCTTTTACTGTTGTGCTTTGACCCTTTGCAATCATGATGGACCTGATTCCAGGGCAGGTCCTATGAACAGTGTTTTCTCACTGCAGTAAGTAAAAGTATAGATTTGCAATAATATGAGGTTGGTGAGATCATGTTTAGCACTTAAAGAGGGAGACAGAGGTTGATTTAAGTTGAGCAGCTGTGGCTCAGGATTCATTTCAGGTTTAGTTTTTGGATCCCGGTCCCTTCCTGACCACATGAACCACAGATTTCTCACATTTCTCCACTGCATCGTGTGAACAAGACACACATTTTACAGCACTTTACCATTTGAAGTACTAACAGTATCTCTATAAGTGCAATTCCTTAACCATGAGGAAAGGTGTTTAAAAACAGTGTCAAAATGACCTTGATACTATACTGATTCTTACTGGAAAGACTGTAACAAGCTGACACACCGAGAGGTATACTTAATGCGAGACAGTCTGAAAAAGTTCCCCTACACTTTTCCCCAACATTGACCTGACTCAGCACACATTTGAGGTGAATTGCATTCCAGCTCGTCACGGTCAAATCGATTATCATCAAAATCTCTGTAACACAGACCCTGTTTATGGAATCAAAGTCAAACTGCCTGGCTCAACCTCAATTACATAATGAAGCACAGATACAAAGAGCAGAGGAAGTTGTAGGTCCAATTTAAAGGATTAAGAGGAGGATGGAGGAGGCTTAATCAATTGTGACAGTAAGAAAGTGAAATGTGAAGTAAGTATTCAGAACAGTCTTGTAAATGAAAGCCATGGCCACACTAATAACAGGATTATGTTAGCCAGTGGAAGTAAGGAAATACTAATGTGAAATAAATATAGTTCTCAAAAGTCAAAAGTCAATTCTACATTTGCTCATTACCTTGCCCTATAAAGGATGTGAAAAAGTTGAATGAATGAGGATCCTGTTATCACAATATCATACATAATAGTAATACTTGTGTTTTTCAACCTGTCATGCACTTAAAAGTC
This sequence comes from Notolabrus celidotus, assembly GCF_009762535.1. Classification (NCBI taxonomy): domain Eukaryota; kingdom Metazoa; phylum Chordata; class Actinopteri; order Labriformes; family Labridae; genus Notolabrus; species Notolabrus celidotus. The sequence goes on from NC_048283.1 coordinate 35,226,680, forward strand.
TATGTTTACCAAACACCAGACTACACCAGATTCGTGTAACCGCTCCTTTGGGGTTTGGCTCTGTGCTCTATTGTCCGTCAACCAGTGTTGCCAACTCCTCAGTGAGTAGAATGTATCTATTGGCTGTCCTAAAAGTCGCTAAATGACGTCATTATTTAAAGCTGGAGTAGGACATCCTGAGAAAGCCGCAGCAGTTAGCTTGATTTTGAACACACACAGGCGAAAATAGCCATCCCCCTCCCTTCAGGACAGCCTGTAGGGAGAGGGGAGGGACACGCCTCCAAACACATGAAGTGCTGTGGCAGACTACAGCTGGAGGATGACGTCATGATAGATAGCTGTGGAGCGGCGAGCGATTCACTTTATTTTCATGGAAGGAAAACATGTCTGACTCCCATGTAAGTAAACCGCTTATATTACCACATTAAAAATAATGTAATTAGTTAGAATGCACAGCATAGCCTGCATGTTAGCTTTATGTGTGTTTGTTTTTATCATCTGAAATACAGCTAGAGCAAGTTGTTGCTGCCGGGCTAATAACTCCGGCTAGCCATGTTTATTTTGATTTAGCATGTCATGATGTTTAGTTACTAGACGGCTACAGTGCCTATATATTTATTAGCGTTCACCATTGTTGACAGTCTTCATTTTCGTGTTGGAACTACAACATATTAAGTTTTTTTGATGACTGCTGATTACGACCCTGAGCCAAGCACCTCAGGTCAGAGAGGACATGACCGGGGTCGAGTGCAAGACAGAGCCAGACGAGCGAGAGGGAGAGCAACGACCGGGGATGAGCTCCAGATCCTGGGGACAGCAACAGAAAGTTCCGCCATGCTGCACAGACAGGTTGTTGTCTGGCAGCATGGAGCACTTGGTGCAGGTCATAGAGGAGTAATACCTTGTTGCTGTATCTGGAAAATCCGTGACCCTTACCCAGATCCACATGGACAGTATAAAGGTTTCAGTTGGGAGTGAATGAAACTATGACATGATTACATACAATACTTGTATGGTGACCCTTCAGTTCCTTTGTATATATTTTATATTTATCTTCATGTAAAAAAAATACTTGAGTGTGCTGTGTATACATTTGTTAAATAAATCTTTAAATTTACACTGGCCTTCTCTCTTCAAATTACAAAATAATTTAAATCCATATCAAGTAACATACAACATTATAAACAAATAATTGCAATATCAAAGAGTTGTTTAACATTTACTTTTATTAGAAAATGTATTTATTACAGAAATAAAAATAATGGCTGTTGAAGGTAAACATGTTGGCGTGGATCATCCGGCCTCCTTGTTCTCTTCTTTGGCATCCCCCAGTTGCTGTCAGCTTTCTGTGCAGGATTTTGCTCTGGAGGTCTGTGATGTACTTGTAGTCCTTACCCACCTTCATTGTGTACAGGCTCCACTTTTTTGACTTCTTGTTACATATTGTGCAATACCTGACATAGAAGAAAGAATCAGAAGTTTAGTCAAAGGTTCTCATTATCTTACAGCACTGTGCATTTGATTTCAATCATAATAACCCTTTCTTCAGCCCCGTATGTAAACAGTTATTTCTTCTAGCCATGCAAGGAGTTGACACCACTATCACTAGTGTGTGCTTAGTACCTACTGCAGTGTGTATTGTGCACATATGGTACATATACTGTATTTCTTATTGATATCTTGAATATTATCTAATATTTTCTGAGTAAGTGATGTCAAAATGTGCTCTCTCCCTCTTTGGAGGGGAAGACTGTGCCCACAGATTATTAATACAATTATTCTGTGTATTTGATTCCTCGTTGAACACTTGTATTAATACTTTCTTTCACCAAACCAAGCTTTTAGAGAAGCAGCTAACATTCACAGGATTTTTTATCAGCCAAACTTTTTGTCTCTCATCTCTTTAGTCTGTATGTGACGATCTCAGTCAGGTCATGCGCACTCCGGTAAACAGTAGGTGTGTCTTTCGGCAGGTCATAGGTCATCCGGCAGGTCAGCCAATCATTGGCGAATGACTGATTGGACGGACTTATTGCAGCCTAGCTGCTGACACAGACAACTGAGATTTCTCATCTCAGTATTGGATCACTTTGTATTAACTCCCTATCGATGTATACATTGATTTTTGCTAGTGATTGATAAAAATGTATCAAAATAACATGTCCTACTCCAGCTTTAACTTATCACAAAGACCTTAAAATATATTATGGATGAGCAACATTAATATCCTCTTGAAGAAATGTCCTAAAGGCCTTCTCTTTGAGTGTTATTTTACTGCTCAGATTTATGCATACAAATTCTACTGGCATTTCTCAATTAATAGTGAAAACAAATATAAAGCATTGTGTGTTTGAGACAGTAGCAAAAGTGCGACACCGCTGATATACAAATCTACAAATTGTATTATTATTATATATACCAGTTTGTCAAAGACTTCAAATATATAATGTATTGTGAATTGGTGCTCTTTAAATATTGATTGATTTATTGTTTTGCAAACTGTAGTGTGGTCCGAAAGCTTTAAGGGGTAAGATCCAGATATTAGCCATGCAGCAACCACAGTCTTGAGAAATTAGGCGCCTGCTTCTAGCCTCGCTACGATCTCTGTTTACTTTTCCACAGAGATTCAGAGCATGTTCTGTTAATCTACAGCTGATACATGTTGCTGTTTATCATACAGACATGATTACATGAAGCATAGAGAGGAGGAGAGGAAATACACGGCCGATGGTCGGCCGATGAGTGGGGATCCCGGAAGTGATGTAAATGCGGAAAATACAAGCCAACCAATCACAGGGCTTGCGGTACATGACGATTCTACGTGTAGTTCCATTTTGGAGGAGGTGCACGTCAGCTGCATGCGTAGTTCTCTGCATAGGTATGGGAGCTACTCGGACCTCCGGCGTAGGTTACGTTGTCGATTCAAAGCAGAAGTATAAATCAGCCTTAAGAGTCAAGGAGACCCCGCAGACCCCTACAAGCCTGCTAAAATGCCCATTTTTAAAGGGCAATGTAACACCCAGATTATGCGGTGCTTAACTAGCAAAATGTGGTCAGACCATAGACCACAGATAGAGAAATTAGTGACGTAGAGTCAAGCTGTTTTTTGAACCAGGCTGTAAACATGTTTATTTCTGTGGTAAAGATCGTCTTCTTTGAATGGGTGTGTATGTGGTTTCCTGTGTTTCTGCAGCCAGCCTCAAGCAGATGCTGGATGAACTGCAAGTTAATAATACTTCTGCATGGGCTTCCCATTTTGAGACTGGAGGTTGCCGCTTGGGTCAGACTCGTCCCAATTCACTTTGCGCCATGAACTTTCGACTCTCCATTTGATGTAGTTTAAATAGGGTCTTTGGTATTTTTCTAGACTTGTGTGGAAGACAGAATATATGTAATTGTCATCCTGCGGTAGCTCACTTCTCAGATTTATGTATATTGAAAGGATTAACACACAGCTGAGTAACAAAAGCTTAACAAATTAAAAATAACAACAGGGATCATAATGTTAGCAAGCCAAGCTGAATGGCAACAACTTTGTGGGAGCTAGTTAGCCTAGCTTTTAAGTTTGTCCTTGTCCAAAGAAAAAATCTAGGGTGAAGATGTGTGAAGTTTCTCCCAGTACGGTTCTGGCATGCTGAAAGGGGCTGAAACATAAAAAATGACTGTTTGCTGCCTGTCTGAATAAAGCTTTGACACTGTGGTCTGTGTGAGAGATAAACACTTCTTATCCTCCTGAAAAATGGATATGTATTCACAACTGTCTCAGTATCTTGCAGGCTTGTATTGCCTCAAATAAGGTAAATGGATTATCAAGTAAGGGATAATGTATGGTTACGCATAACAACATTCTAACCATACATTGTCCCACTGCTAACTTAAAACACAGTTTTTAAAAATAGTCCCAGTGATTCCTCGTCAGTGATCGTTCCATGGTGATGGATTCTTCTCTTCCTGTTGCGGTGGATTGAACATGAAACTGTCCTCATTCAGCTCTCCTTCTTCTCTGAGCTCTGAGGCCAATATGTAAACGTCCGTAGACTGCCGATTTAGCATGCTAACCAAAGCTAACTTTTTAGCCACATTGTTTACCAATATGATGCTAATGTAAGCTAACGGTTTCCCCTCACCTTGCGGTCTATGGTGTCAACAAGCAGAAGCTAAATGTGTCTGAACTCTTTTCTGTGGATTGATTTGACATGACATGTGATCAGTTTGTCTCTGGTGTTGCTCATGTTAGTGAAAGTTAATAACAGTCGTCAAGGGGTTGTCAAGGGATTTGGACCAATCAGAAACGAGCATCTTACACAACCGGAAGATCAGTAAGAGAGCCAGGTAATAACCCTGTTTAACAAAACCTGTTCTTCACTGAGGTCCAGCGGACTGTAGGTGACCTCATATGACATCATCTACCCAGACAAGCTCAGCTCTGTGTCATGGGATGAAAAATATCCATTTCACATGCAGACCCAGCGTTTTATTATCAAACTGTCTGATCACTCTTTCTCCATGCAGACCCTTATCATGTAGCCTAAAGGATAACAGTATTAGTGCAGATTGGTTCCACAATAACCCCCCCGCTCCCAAATATAACCTAATTTCTCTCCTGTCGTATCGCTCGGACGATCTGGAGGGCTGCCTGTGTTGAGTTAGCAAGATTGACGGGTTGGTGTGTTTGGGAGGCCTAAGCTGCCTTCTGTGTTACCACACACTGTCAGGCCGGGCTCACATAACCACATTAAAGGTGAAAAGAAAGATGGTAAGAGTTAAAAGAGGAAGAGAAGGAGATTGATAGAGGGGGGGAATGTAAGCAGTGGATTGGGAAATTTAGGTTGGAGATGGGAGTAAGCAAAGACAACTTTCTTTAGTTTTGTGAATATTGTCTTATGTCTTTTACCATGTATTATGCAGAGGTTAGACTTAAAGAAGATTGTAGCCTGATCCGACAGACATTTATCCCATGTAGCGCGCCATACTGAGCGGCAATCAAGGCCACATCTGGGACGCTTCACGACCTCCCGAAAGTCAACTGAGGTCGACCAGTGAGAGCACAGAGCGCTCTGCATGTGCAAAAGTCACGAGCTTAAACAAACAAAGTGAAGGAAGAACGATGAAGTTAGAGCTGTGAGATGGAACCATGGGACAGAGGGAAAGTTTGTCAACCTCAGGCAACTCTGCCTTTATGTTCAGTTGTTGAGGGGCTTCCACGACGGACTGAAAAAAGAGAAGTGTTGATCAAAAATAGCAGGCGCACTTCAGCAACCTAGTGAGTAAGTGCTGTTAGCATTTCCAGGTATCATATAGTAGTCAGGTGAGGTCACGCACTTTCAACACTAGTGCCGGACAGTTGTTTTTCAGTGATACGACGAGGAGACAAGCCCCGGTTCTGCTTCTTACAGGGATATTTTATTGTTTTTGAAGTGGGGTTGTATGAGTTTTATGTCACTAATTATACTAGCCACACTAGTTTGTGATCTGCTGGTATATCTTAATTCCCAAAGGTCTAGAGCACGGGTGTCAAACATGCGGCCCGCGGGCCAAAACCGGCCCGCCAGAGGTTCCAATCCGGCCCGCGGAATAACTTTGCAAAATGAAAGGGTTACATAGAAGACATTAAGACTGCAATTTTTCAATAAAAGTAAATGCGATTTCAGATTTGTCCTCTAGGGGTCGCATTAAATTATATTGTTGACGGAGCGCACCTGAAAGGCGCTTTTTTTCCTGGGACTTTTTTCTTAAAGTGAGGAAATAGATTAGGCTACTTGCTGTTTGCATAATCCGGTTGAGATTCATAAAGATAGAGCACTATAAGATGATTCACTAAATAGTCAACTTTACCTTCTTCATTATTATAATCTATCTTTTCTTTTGCAGTAAACATTACATTCGGTGTCAGGTGAATGGGTAACCTGTGTGTTTGGTGTGTTCGCAGCAGGTTTCAGGGCTTAAAGAGTAAAATATTCGGCCCACTATGAGACTCATCATGGCAGAAAATACAAGAGTTTTTGTAGAAAGATAGTTCATTAAATGTGAACATTTTCAGAGTGTGCTTGTACTTTTTTGCACTAAAACAAAGGGAAAATTTAGAGTTGTCATTATTTATAGGTTGTTATGTTGTGATTTTACTGGTCCGGCCCACTTTAGATCAACTTGGGCTGTATGTGGCCCCTGAACTGAAATGAGTTTGACACCCCTGGTCTAGAGGGACTGTTGTTACCAAGTCTTACTCGTGACAGAACTAAGTTTTCTAAGTTCATTGTGTGTAAACTGTGACCATTAGCTCACAGTCTACACACCTGCACCACCAGGTAACTCTGGATCTCTCCTGCTCTCCAGTTTAGCTCTGAAGTTTCTCCTCTTTTTCCTTTGGTGCATTGAATCATCTTTTCCTCCGTAAACTCCGGCTCATGAAGGTGTCCATGTGTGTCCGCAGACTGTCTGGTGTCAAAGTGAAGTGCTGAAAAAATCACAAGCAGAGCGTACACTTAAACCAAGATAAGTGCTCGGGTCAGAGTCTTTTATAATGAGCTGAATTACTTGGTAGGACTGACCCGGTCTGCAGGACTGACCCGGTCTGCAGAAACTGTAGCCTAGCTTGCTGCTGTTTCTCCTGCAGTCTCTCATTACAGCGCTGAGCTGAGAGGCATCCGTTGTTGCTAATTCAATTACTAGTGACATAAAACTCATACAACCACACTTCAAAAACACTGAAATATCCCTTTTAGATTCCCATCTGATATCCTGTCAGTCTGGTGATAAAGTGATCTTAGGTAAGTTAAGGAGGAGGTTCATATTTAATGTTGAGGGAGGGGGAGACGCTTTTACACGTCTGATTGAACGGAATCCGTCACGTTATTACGCTCTTTATTGCCCTCTAGGCTGCCGCGGGGGTCACGTGACTGAAAACTATGAATAGCCCCTACCGTCCATCATTACTGTGGAGCAGACTCTGAATCTGACGCAGTGACCATTGTAACAGACAAAAAGATAATGTAGTCTGATTTCAGCATTCATTCTTTTGCTCTGATTTTTTTTATATTTACCGGCTGATGTTAAAATGTGCAGACTTCGTTTTGTGGATTAATATATTTGATGCTGAGTCAAAAGTCCAGAATGATCAAATTGTCGTTTAACTACACAAGTACACAAAGATGCTATTTGCTCTGCAGTGTGGTTTTAGGAGCACTAAACCCTTTATGTGTTCTTCATAAATGAAGCAGGGTCAATTGGACTCATTTGTGCACGTTGAGCAGGCATGAAAGCTGCACAGCTCTTTTTGGAAACATGCCCAAAGTGTTCTGGGGGTTATGTCTAAATTGTCACTGTTTCTATTGGCTGACCATGCATTCACCCACAGTCAGAGTTCAACTAAGGTGAACCATGGGCTGAAGATCACACCCAAACATGAGCTTCTGCTTAGATTCATCTGGCATGCAAGACACTGAAGCATTTTGAAATGTAGTACAATTTTGTAGTGAGGAAGCGTCATGTGACTGGTGACTGTTTAGGTAACAGACAGCATTGACCCTGATTAGTTTTGGTTTGAAAACCTCCGGAGTATATTTTTTTAATTTAAATCACAATTTCATCCATCCCAAACCAAGAGTCAGTCAGTTCTATAATCAAACCAAACTTTAAAGCTGGGGTTGGTAGTCAGATTTTGATACACTTTTGTTATAATGGTTAAAATAATCTTTATGTCCTGATGGCCTAAAAATATGAGTCCAATGCGTAAGTGTTAAAACCTGCAGTTCATCGAAGATCCGCTTGAAGCTGGCTCCGGAAGTACTGGAAACCAAATTTTCACAAATTCAAAAAAGCCGATCTTTACAGCAGAAATAAACATGTTTACAGCCTGGTTCAAAAAACAAGTGTAGTCTGGATAGCTCATTTCTCTATCGGCACACACTGTACGGGGTGAATTGTTTTCTAACGTGGCAATTTCGAAGATACTCAGAGTACGAGTTTTCCAATGAGAGGCACAGCTGACTTGATTGACAGGCGGGAACACTGTAGCTGTTGGCCAGGAGGCTCAAAGCCCGCCTCTTTACATCACAATCGCTCGATTGGCCTCAAAACAGCGCTTCAGAAACAGATGAGTGACATCAAGGATACTACGTCCAGATTTAATACAGTCTATGTTACAAACTCTAGCTTTAAGCTTTGCAGCAGAAAACAACATAAATCATTTTTAATGCTAACATGCTTTTAAAGACACACTGAAAAAAGTTGCTTTCCAGCAAAAGGTGCATTTCGACCAAGAGTTCCGGGGTCTTTTAGCCTCCAGAACTACTTTACCCTGAACTAAAAGGTTCCTGTGCCCCCATTGTTGTCTGCGTTGTGACCGCGGGCTGAAGTCCCGGGTAGATTGTGCAAATCAGGCCAGTGACGTATGGAGAGAAAAAAAGTAAATGCACTACACCACCAGACCAGTAGAGGGCAGTAAAACAAAGAGGAATGCCATTCATCACAGGTGACACCATAGAAGCAGACGGACAGGCAGGTATCATTATGAGCAACACAACAGTTAGCCTGTTAGCATGAAGAGACTCAGCTGGTCTGTTTTAGATGGTGCTATATTTCATCACAGATGGATTCACTGAATCAACACGTGAGAGGAGATAAGCGTGAGTAACAAAGACGTTTCAACATGCCTTTAAAATCCTTTTGAACTCAAAAAGCTGTGGCAGAGATCGACCGGTGTTTTGGTTTAAACAGCGACCCTGTTAACTGCCGACTTTCAGCCGGATGCATCCCTCATAAACGTCTTTAGATGATCATTAAATATCTGATGAGGATATTGAATCTTAAAACTCCCTCTGTGTTTCAACAGCCTGTGTAAACTCCACAAACACTGACACATTCAGGTCTCCAGTTTACAGGGTCACTTTTAAAACCGGAACACCGGGAGGAGAGAAGCATTCACGGTGGGCTGACAGAAGACTACTGTTACAAGCTGCTAAATCAAGAGAATCACAGCTTCTTCTTTTGAAAAGTACACACACATACAAAAAAGATAGAACAAATAAAAACTAATGAAAGAAAGAGAAATCAAGAGAATCACAGATGTGTGTGATGTTATTGTGGACGGAATAAAAACACTGTGGTTAATCTACAAATCAGACACATTCAGCATTGCAGGCCCTGCCCCCCAAAAGCCCTGGGACCTTTGAAAAGTACTACCCCCCCTTCCAGGGGGGAGATTATCTACCCCTGAACTACTTTTTTCCCTGGATCGGTCGGTCGAAACGCACGTAGTTCCGGGATAAAGTTCCTCCATTCAAAAAACGCCTAAAGAGGAACAAAAGATGACGAAATGATTTGACATGACAGAAAAAAAAACATTTTGCTCAGTTTAGATGACTTCTTGAGACTACAATAGAATAAGGGATAGTAGACAGGATGAAATGAAAGGCAGCAACAGAGTGGCATTAAAAAGTACGGTGACAAGGTGACAGAGAGAAACAGCAGAGGAGAGAAGAATGGGAAATGGGGCAAAAGTCAAAATAGAGAAAGCAATGGGAGGTTGGGAGCTAAAGAGGGAAGAGGAAATAGAAGCCATGTGCAGGCAAATAAAATTCACGTCAACCTTTCACTGAGAGATGTAGTGGGATGGCAGAGAGGAGAAAAGGGCTGCTGAGTGAAAGAGATATCAGGTGGTGTGGTTTCTCTTATCCTCCATTTCTCTCGCAGTGAGATATCACCAACTGAAAGACAGCCAAGGAGAAAAACACACATGGAGTCAATGCTTTTAATAATGAATAGAGCTTGTGGGCTTCTCTGGTTTGCATTTCTGAGAGTGAAAACACAACGTCATAAAAACCACAGCGCTGAAATTCTGTTTCTATATTTTCAGCCAATCGCATTATTAAAACATATCCTGAGATGGCCTGGATTTTATTTGATGTAGGATAACATGCTGATAGTGAAGTGAGTTTGAGGGTTCACTGTATAAAAGTTAAGATTTGTGTTTCTTAAATTCAAGTGCTGCAGAAAGAGATACCTGGATGTTTAGAGAAAATCAGAATAAAATACAAGCCTGTCTATTTTATAAGGTCAGCCATCCAGCGGTGTTTGTCCTCCGCAGCTGTAAGTGGTTTTTTTTTATTTTGTTCAGAGCAGTTTTAGTATCCTGCATTACTTAATTCATGCTTCACCACAGATTTAGAGGAGGGGCATGGGAGGGCTACAGGGGTTGAGATAATACAAACTAAATCCACAATGCAGAGCGGACTATACTAAAAGAATGAAAAACTTAATTTAAACAAGACAGTGTACAAATCATCTGAAAAACAACATTACTGTAGTGTCCTATCTTCAAACAATCATTGACTATATGTAACCGGTGGGAATCTGCGTTGTGTTTGTTAAAGATGACTGACGACCAACACCAGGACCTCGTTTGTTCTGCGTTTATTCTCTGTTAATCAGACAGACAAGAACCTCTGAGTTTATAAAGTATGCAGCCCGCCTCCGCTCCTCTCCCCAAGGGATAACATACAAAAAGGGGCGGCGTAACAAGCATAAACATTACATCACATAAAAGATATAAAACACAATAATCATACCTGTTAATCAGACAGACAAGAACCTCTGAGTTTATAAAGTATGCAGCCCGCCTCCGCTCCTGCACAGATGAAAGCACATTTCGACTAGCTTAAACCTTCAGTGCACGTAAACCAGCACGTGCATGTTCAGTTAGTCTGCTTAAACATGACTTTAAAAAGGAATAAAAGTAAACTCTGTTTAATATACACATAGAAACACTATACAGGACAAAAGCACACATAGAATAAGTAAATATATGGAAACAGAGAAGTTAAGTGACGGACACCTACCTCCCCCCAAGGGATAACATACAAAAGGGGAGAGGGAAGGGGGCAAATCAAATATAAAGGTCAAGATACCAACGAAGAAGAAAATGACCAGAAGACGAGGCTGCACTTCAAAATACTTTTAGAAAAATAAATATACAAAGAGGCTCTACACACACACAGGTATACTTTGTGTAATTATAAAGAAATAATAATTAATATTGCATTTTAACCCTGTTACATATACATGGCAGTCAACTCAAAGTGCTTTATGGATAAATAAACAAAGTGAAGTTCTACCTTTTACCTGAGGATCAATGCAACTTGTAATATCAATCAATCTTTATATAGCGCCAAATCACAACGAACGTTATGTCGAGACGCTTTTACAAACATAGCAGGTCTAGACCACTCTATGTTAAAGCTAGGGTTGGTAGTCACGAAAACTAGCATGGATTTGAATGTAGCATTTCCTCAGGACTCCGTCTAACCCCTCCTCCCCTCCCCTCGGAGCTCCTCCAAAACGACGCCCCCCCCTCACATGCACGAGCGCCGCTGATTCACGACCATATGATGGTGACTGATTCAAAACCGGTCCTCAGCTCATGGTTTGTGTTTTGCATTACGTCAACTCATGTCTCACTCAGCGGTAAGAAAACACCAAAACATTCTCATAGTGAAAGTTAAAAACACAAACAAACAGGAAATGTACGCTCTGCAGGAGGCGGGCAGAACGGCAGGACAGGATTTGATTGGTTTCAACATTTGGCTCCTGATGGCAGGGATTGATTGGTGTTTTCCCAGGTTTACTCCGGCTGTAGATAGCAGCTTTTTTTACCTCTTTTTTTAAGAACACATTATGTATTGATTTCCATCAGGACATAAAGATCATTTTAACCAGTATAACAAAAAGTGGATCTAAATCTGACTACCAACCCCAGCTTTAAGTTATTAACAGAGACCCAACATCAAGATAGGGTAAGACTCAATCTTATCTCATCTTAATCCACCATGAGCATTACACCTCACAGTATTTAGCTAGTTACAGCGGAGAGGACAATCTTCCTTTAACAGGCAGAAACCTCGAGCAGAACCAGACTCATGTTAGGCAGACATCTGCCTCGACCGAGTTGTGGTTGGAAAGAGGGATAGAGGAGAATAAGAGAGAGAGAATATACAGTATCAATCACTCCTTATTTATATAGCCCAAGTTAACAAACAGTGTTATCTCAGGCAGTTTACAAGAAAGACCATGCTCTTTGTTATACACAGCTGAAGAGTCTTTAAGGACTTATTAGTGCAACCTGATTAAAGGTCATTACAGTAATGCAATCAAGAAGTAACGAATGCATGGACAAGTTTTTCTGCGCTTGGAGACAGCATGTGTCTGATTATTGCGATATTCCGTAATCCTGATCAAATAGGACTCCAGGATTCCCAACAGTGGTGCTTGATGCCAGACTGAAGCCATCTAAGGCAGATATACCATTAGACAATGTCTCCCTTAGGTGTTTGGGGCCAAAAAAGATAACTGTAGTTTTATCTGAGTTGAGCAAGAATATGTCAACATGATTACTTTCCATAACGGTAAAACCTTCTATCATTTGGAAAAATCATACTTTGGTCAAAGTTGGAGTAGCATGCTGCCTATTATTATTTTTTTTAAATTATATTTAATTTTGATAAAATAGCTTTTTATAGCCAGTAAAAGTGTAGTCTGCAGTAGTTGAGATAAAGTAATCATACTATATCTGACTTTTAACACGGTCTACCGTTATCCATGAGGGGCATCTGTATGTGGTTACAGTAAAAACAATCAAATTAATATGTAAATGTGACCTCGGAAAAAAAAGCCCTGCCTGGTTTCATTTTGAAGCTCAACATGGGTCCATTTTGGATTAAGAAAACATCTGTAGCATTGCATTAATCAGTGGATGTTGCTGTGTCACAGTGTGCTTTTAATTATCAACCCCCCATGAACCGTTGTGTGATACAGCAGATTTGTGGGAAAAACAGGAAACCAGGGGAGGACTTGTAGCAGACACTGATTGGAGTTTACAGCCATCAACAGAGCTGTATTTTGTTATGTCATGTTAATAGTCACAGTGGAGGGACATAAAAACTTGGAAAGTATTTCAACAGAGCAGAGTTAGTCTACGCCCCGCAGTGCAGGATATTCCACAAATGATTTTTATCTTTTCCAGGAAATGATAAACACAAAAATATCATTAGCATTACAGGAACGCTCTTTTTTACCACTGATGTGCCAGATTCAAAGACTTATATGATGATGGAAAAAATAAAGACATACAGTGTGTAATAAAATAAATATTTAAGCATGCATTTTGATTCCAGCTTTAGGGCTGAGTAATAATCTGTGGAATTTGGCTCTGACACAAGGATTAGCACAACACTGATGTCAAAGGAAAGCATCAGTCACATTACCTCTCTTTGCAAGACATAAAAGTGAAACTACCTCCACCATTGATGTTTCAGAAACATTGTTTGCACCTAATCATGAGAGGTACAAGTTACATAGATTTCACTCTCCTTAATTAGTCTGGCTGATCACTGCGCTCTGATGATACTCCAAGCTTGTGCCTTTGGGTTCTAAATGGTCTCTTCACACATTATGTTAACCTGTTGAACTTAGGATGTGGTGCATTAAACACCAAAAGATCTGCTTTAAACCTTTAACCTTTAAAAGACCTCCTAAAGGACCTGACTCAACCATGACAAGCTTTTCTTTTAACTGAATCACTGCCACATGCCCAACACGGAGGTCACTTCCAGGAACAGCCCACATGTGGTAGCCTCTGAAATCAATAATCAATAAATATGTCTCAGGAGGATTAGGACACAATTTAACTGTTGAGCCATGTTCATTTTTATGAGCCGTTTCTTAACCTTTTTGGACTTTGACTGAGCTGTCAGAGCAGTATATTTACTCATGTTATATTTTTATATTTCTTCTAAGCTGCAAAACCTGCTGGTATAATGCCTGAGACGTTTATTATTTTATTTTTTAAATATTTTTTGGCCTTTTTGCCTTTGTTTTATAGGACAGCTGAAGAGAGACAGGAAATGTGGGGAGTAGAGAGAAGGGGAAGACATGCAGAAAATGGTCAACCGGCTGGGAATTGAACCGGCGACCCCTGCGACGAGGACTGTAGCCTCTGTACATGGGGCGCTTAGACCGCTAGGCCACCAGCGCCCCTTGCCTGAGACGTTTATGAGTCAAAAAGTGAAGATGAACTGGACATTTAACTATCGATAGGGAGCAATACAATGATAAAAAATGTCCCAGAAGCAAGACCAAGCAGCAACCTCCGGTCTAAAAATATGAGTCCAATACAGAAGTGCTAAAAGCTGCAGTTCATCGAGAATCCGCTTGAGGCTGGCTCTGGAAGTACCAGAAACCACATACACGCCAATTCAAAGAAGACGATCTTTACAGCAGAAATAAACATGTTTACAGTCTGGTTCAAAAGACGAGTGTAGTCTGGGTAGCTCATTTCTCAAGGTGCTCTCACTGTGAGGAGGGTGATTTTTTTTCTAACGCAGCAATTTCGAAGATATTGAGATTATGAGTCTTCCAATGAGAGGCACAGCTGACTGTGGGAACACTGTGGCTGTTAGCTAGGAGGCTCAAACTCCACCTCTTTATGTCACGCTGGCTCCACAGCAGCAATATGGCTGCCGCCGACGATTCGCTTCAAAACAGCTCTTCAGAAACAGATGGGTGTCTATGAGTAAGACTGATAATGCTGCATGTCCTCTCCTGTCTTTTCCACTCAGCCGGTGCTGCGTGAGGGAGCAGAGCATACACAAATGCAGGCATAAAATCACAAAGAGTTACTAAAAAGAAATGTCAGAGCACAAAACTCTAAAGGAATTTGGTTCTGGGTGGTTCATGTCAAAGAAGTGTGTTTGGTATTTGGTTTGGCATATTTCTCTGCATGGCTCCTGTTGTGTTGAGAAATAAAACATATAGGAGCAAAATGAAGGTGATGAAAGCGTAATTCAAATTTAACAGTGTTGTGTGTTTCCTTTTCTCTGCAGAAATTCATCAAAGTCTGACCACTGCTGAGAGGTGAGATGTCAAAAGTGGATCACTGAGACTCCTGCTGGCAAACACTGACAGCCCCATCATGTGATTCACACCAAAGGTCAGCCTCAGTTCATTTTGACCACCTATTTCAACCTTTCTGTTATGTTTAAGGTCCAACAAATTACACAGTAGACAGGTAACTTTGTGTCTTACATGGGAAACTTTAAACATTTGATAAAATAAGACTGATTACACTCCTGCTGCCTTTGTTCCCCGTCATGTTGCAGCCACTGAACAGAGATCAGATTGATGTGTTGTAAAAAGAAGGAAAACTTGGGGTGTGCCTGCTTGTTGCTTTGACGTATTTATTTCATTCTTCTCTTGTAGTTAGAAGTAGTGTTATTCCTGGAAATACACTCTCTTACTCAATATCATCTGGATCATCAGGCTTGAAATATTTATTGTGTATGTGCTGCTTCCAAGCAACAGGTCCACAAAAGAAGAAAAACTAAGTCTCATCCCGGGGGCAGTTCTCATGATGAAACCTTTCTTATCTGTTGACCAGGGAGAATAATTTAACATTAAATAACTTTGAATCTGCGCAGACAAACCTCTGTCTGAGGCAGCGGTTTGGGATACGAAGCTGGAGGAGCCACAGCAGTCTGGATCAATTAATAACAGGGGTGGAGGTCACACTGTAACGTCACAGTGCAACACGACACATCTGTTGGTTTGGGTGTGTGTGTGTGTGTTTGTGTGTGTGTGTGTGTGTGTGTGTGTGTGTGTGTGTGTGTGTGTGTGTGTGTGTATACATCTACATCTGCATGTCCTTGTCAGTGTGTGATTGAATCTCCACCAGCGTGTCTGTCTTATTGTGTGTGTGGATGTGTTTGTGTGAAACTTTTGTAGCTCTTTGTGTTTTTGTAGAAAAGCTGCTTTGATGCTTCAGTCCTGCCTCACTTGAAGTCCTCTGGGGGAAAACTGACTGAATAGAGGAAACCACAACTTTTAAAATGTGTCCTTGCATTAAAGAGTCTGGAACGAATACAAGCAGATGAATTACTAAAAAAAGGAAGAAGAAAGAAAGTCTTTAGTTGATTCTGGCAAATGATTTGTTCTCATCATGAATTTAGTTTGAGTAATCATCAAAATGAGAATATACACACCCAAACATGCTGGAAGTTTTATATCAGCACAAAGAAACCTTGCATACACATCGTCTTTGGTGCTTTTTACATTCTTCTCCTTTCAAAATGTCAAAATCAGTGGATTCTTTGGTTCACATTGTATAATGCCATAACACTGGTTTTGTCTTATTTTGCAACACAAATCCCACAAAAACAAAGGGCTTGGTTAAAATTGCACAATGGCATTATCATGTACACATGTACAATACAACTTTTGCTTGCTAAGCCTCTTTCATTTTCATGCTCTGTCTCTTCAATTTGCTCAACGTCTCTTTGACTCAGCTCCTCTTGTGTTTCAACATCCCTCTTTTCGGCGCTGTTGTCCCACTTCTCGCCTTCTTTTCTCTGCTGTTGACTGGTCAGCAATTAATCACCAACCTTTTCTGCTCTTTTTTTGTCAGATTGTCAACAAGAAAAAGGTGAAATAATCAACAGTACACTAGATTTGCCTTTACTCGACAGATTGACTTGATGTGTGATGTGTATGAGCAGGTTGTCTCTTTTTTTTTTTTTTCTTCTCTTTTTTTCTTTTCCTCTTGTCTGCATATATATTTCTGGTTTGTGTCATGTTTGTCACAAACTGTCAAATATTCATGCAATTTATTCTTGCAGCAAAAGAAAAGAAAGAAAACCTTTTTCTTCTGTGCTTGTGACTGTGTGCATTCAACCATCACCATCCCTCTTAGAACTCTGGCCTATCTTTTATTGGCAGCTAATATCATGTTCTGTAAAAGAGGGCGTGCACACCTAGGTGGGCCAAAAAAAATAAAAAAAAAATAAGAGAAAGTGAAAGAAAGATTACATAAGGATATACAAAGGGACAGGGAGAGAGAAGGAGAGAGAGACCTAACACACTTAGATGGAGAGGGACCATCTCACCATGATGCCAAAAAAAAAATCCGTGGGGTGATACTAATGATTAAGCAACCCTTAGTGTCCACAATCATTACTGAAGCTTGGGTCGCAGAGGGTTGCCGCCGTGCTGTGTTCTATTTGTGTAACAAGACCACCACTGGTGCAGATGAAACCACTTAGGTCAGATCAGCCGAGCGGTACGGCTCGGCACCCGGGCCGCGAGAGCAGTCAGACCGAAGGAGCAGGTTGTCTCTATAGCGTCACCTTTGCTATTAAGAATAATTAACCTTGGTCAAAAGGTTTTACCTACAGGGATTTTACGAAGCGATTCAATTGGTTGTTTTTTTTTTTTTTTTTTTTTTGTTCTTTTGTAAGTTATAGTTTTGTGGCTTTTTTCGCCTTTATTGATAGGACAGCTGAACAGAGAGAGGAAACGTGGGCAGCAGAGAGCAGGGGAAGACATGTGGCCGATGGTCACGGCCGGGAGTCAAACAAGCGACTTCCATGAAGAGGTGAGCTGGAATGATCCAGAAGCAAGAAAATACAGTGTTGAAGGAGTTTCTCCATAGGAGATATGGCATGGCTCCTTTTTGTGACTGGCTCCAAATCAGCCCTTAATTAGATCATCCAGCAGCTCAAAAATGGCATTGCTGGATAGACGATATGTCTCTACTATTTTTATTTCTGACAGTCCAAATATGTTGACACGCACACACAAGATTCTCTCTCTCCTTCATCTGTGATTGTATCTATGCCTCCTTCTCACCACAGTGACCGCAGCCATGTGTACGTAATGCTGTGCCAATTTGTACCTGCCTTTCAAACGTGCTATATATAGATGTAAAAACACCGCCCGCTATCTGCTTCAGGTTTGATAAATCACATGATGAGCGTTGAGCATTCTAGTGATCTGCATGTATTCTGCATATTAATGAAGGCAAACACGCTAAATGGATTGCGCTTGCTATTTTGCTCATTTGACAGACGCAATCCTCGGTCTTAGTACATCAGCTTTGCGTGCGCTATCAAGTTTGCATGTGTTTTTATACACGTAAACCTTTAGTAGATTGGGCCCTTAGACTGCTACCAGCACCCCCATTTGCTAGTTGTTTAAACTGAAATTAAAATTCTGACCAGCTGACCAGTCCACCAACAAGAAAAAACTCAGAGAAAATATATAATATATTTATTTTCTAAATCAAAATGCGCCAAACCAAGCCACACTAGATGCTTCGTGTCATCTCTACCACACAGGTGGCTGTGACTAAACATGCACATCCCAGTTTTGACCAATCAGAATCAAGTATTGAACATAGTCAGGTGATAGTTAGAAAGCAGAGTTATATCAGCCATAAGTTTCTCCATCTCTAACAGTAACAGGACTCCGGTATCTACATTGCTGTTACTTTTATCTGGAGGAGTCAAACCCCTGAACAGAAATATTGAAAGGTTTTAAATTTGCTTCTTTAAACTAGTCTCCACCACAGCGCTAATCTAGATTCTACCACATTGGAAACAGAATGCATCTTAACCCAGTTCCTGTTAGCACATCTCTCCTGTCAGCATGCAGGCAGCTCTAAACTGACAGTGACACTTAGAAAACGATACGTTAGCCATACTAACCTCATTAACCTCCCATTCCTCTGATGTCCTCACACAGCCTGACCTCCCTCAAACACAGGGTTAACCACCACAGCTTTTAGAGATGACAAGTCTGTTAATTTACAGACTCACAGCGTGGTAGTGTAAACTAGTGACCCAACACATTTTTTATTTTAAATAGAAGCATGGCTGAGAAAATCTGAGGGAGCACACATTCTTAGTTACACATCACAGCCTTAAAGGAAATGAATGCTTCTCTTTCTGCATACTGTTTGAATTTATCATCACAATGAACAATCTGTATTGACTTTGTGTTAATAGTTTTAAGGAGGAAAGTTTCATAGATGTCCAATCTAATCGCATCATAATCACTGGAGACCTCACCATCCATATGTTTCTGGACCTTGAAAGCAACACCCTAAATATCTGTGTTTAATAAGATAAAGCCGTTCGACTGGCTGTTTTTCATGGCTCTGAAACAACCAAACATCTCCAATCCTGGTTTATATGTCAGGTCTGCTCACAGGTCACATATGAATTCAATAAAGATCCTTTTCAATACAGTGTTTTTTACAGTAAGCTGTACTGTGAGTTCAGCCAGTCATTACAAGAGTGACAAAAACACTCAACAACTTTTATTTCATGTGATGAGAGCCACACAGGACCTGGCTGTAAGCTGTGAGCATACACACACTTATCCACAGTGACACTGGTTATAATTATGACTGTGCTTTACAGCTAAGCTACACACCCTACTGTTAACCGCTTACCCATAGACTGTATAATATATAGACGTAGTATCCGTGACGTCACCCATCTGTTTCTGAAGCGCTGTTTTGAGGCCAATCACTGGCGGCAGCCATATTGCTGCTGTCGAGTGATTGTGACGTAAAGAGGCGGGCTTTGAGCCTCCTGGCCAACAGCTACAGTGTTCCCGCCTGTCAATCAAGTCAGCTGATCGAGAAATGATCTATCCAGACTACACTCGTCTTTTGTACCAGGTTGTAAACATGTTTGTTTCTGCTGTAAAGTATGGAGATATTATTATTGCAAAGTGTTTGTAAATATGTATCATGATCCACAAATGCGTACAAAGATCCACAAATGCATGCACAGATTCACAAATGTGTACATGAATCCACGAACCTGTACACAGATCTGTAAATGTATACGTTACAAATGCATACTAATGATAAATCTCTGGTCTACTAAGAGCTCAAATAACAAGCGCTATATTGTGCAAACTAAAGCATGGCACGTGCTATAAGTGAGCATGTTGTGGGTGATCTACTATGACTGCATGTGCAAATGATAAAAAGTGCAAAAGTGGTGCGGACCGCCCTATTTAAATGAGGATTTTGCGTGTGCTACCGGCTGTCACCATGGAGAGTTTGAGAGAACAGAGTGGCCGTAAACGAAAAATGAAGTTTGAAGTCATGGAGTTGGAGGTCTTGGTGGAGGAGGCATATAAACACATTGGTGAACTCCAGCAGAGACATCTAAGTGTTAGAAACGCAGTTTGGGAGGCCGTCTGTGAAAAGATGAATGCTGTGAGAAAAAACAGAAGATCTGCCGATGAAGTAAAAAGAAGATGGCAAGATATCCGCAGAAGTACTTCTGCTTTGTGTATGCTATCAATTTTGTTTTTATACCTGCAAACCTTTAGTAGATCTTAGGGCCCTTAGAGGTCTAAGAGATTTATCATTAGTATGCATTTGTAACTTATACATTTACAGATCTGTGTACAGGTTTGTGGATTCATGTACATATTTGTGAATACCTTTCCATATTTGTAGATGTGTGTATGCATTTGTGGATCAGTTCAAACATTTGTGAATCTGTGTACGCAATTGTGTATCATGATACACATTTACAAATACTTTTGCAACAATAATAGCTCCATAGCAAAGATCATGTTTTTTGAATTGGTGTGTATGTGGTTTCCGGTACTCCTGGAGCCAGCCTCAAGCGGATCCTTGATGAACTGCAGTTTTTAGCACTTCCACATTGGACTCATATTTTTAGATCGGAGGTTGCCGCTTGAGCTTACCTTGAAATCAAAGACACATACATGTGGTTTCTACTCACTTTCCACTTTCACCAACTCAGTAAGGCTTTCCACTTTCACTGTGTATAGTTTACTGTAAACACTTTGACACACAGTTAGCAGCTGATTTGTGTTCTGGTAAAGTGTTACTAATAATGAAATGCATGTGTGTCTGTCTTTTTGTTTTTTTGTATGTGAAGAGTTAATGCTTTCAGATCCAGAAAACTAAAACCCCCACCAGTACACAAAAGAAAAACAACTGGCTTCTCTGAATTGGATGTGTCTGAGCCAAAACTCTATTTACTGACTTGTTGGGGGTGGCTGAGGCTGACACTGAGAATAAATGAAGGTTTAAACCTCATTGTTTTAGAATCAAAGCAGGTTAGCATTTTTATGGTAAAACATTGTCTCACCTTTAAGCCTCAAACCGCTTCTTCTGGTGACTCAGCAGGTGTAGAAATAACAATTCTTACAGTGTCAGCATGATGGGAAAGACACCCAAAGTCTCCTCTCATTATCATGTCCCAGCTGGTAGCAAACGCTGCTGGCTTTAAAGTCACAGCTTATTCTAAACTTGCCTCCTTTGCTCTTTAGATTAACCCAGGTTTAAAAAACACAATGCAGAGCTTCTTTAAAATGAGCTGAATGGAGTGTTCTGAAGGTAGGACTGTATTTAATTTGGATGTATTAAGGCTGCATTAAGTTCTTGATTCTGATTGGTAAAATTATAGCAACATTTCATAGTACTGATCTGTTATTTCTTGACAGTAATCTGTTACTATGAAGAACACATCAATGCAAGGGGTGCGGCTAGACCCATGGCAGGCAAACCATAATCATGTGGTCTAGTTAATTTGACATCTTTTTGTTTACGATGGGAAAACCAAGTAACAAAATCATAGCAGTAGAGGTTACAGACACAAACCCCGTGGACTAGGATGAGAAAATGTGAAACAGAAGATGGCACAGGAAGCAAACACTTAGTTGGAACACAGTATACAGTCTTTAAGGGCTGAAAAGAAAATATCAGGCTCATCAGTGATGAGCCAGAAACACTCAATCAGGTGCTTCACTGAATCATGCAGTCTGATTCACTTAATTGGAATCCACCATCACTGGAGATGTTCAGTTCAAGGTGAATGATAACAGCTCAGTAGCTCATTTTAAGAAGGCTACAGAGAAGGACTTGACTAAAAACTGGGTGTAACTGACTATTTCAACAGATTTCATCAGAACTACTTTCCCAGTAAAGATAAACTATTGTTGTGTAAATGTTAACTTCACATCTTATCCTGTACAGAGTGCATTCAAATAGGGCCATGGTTCAGATATCATAATAAGACCATAGGCCCTTTTGAAATTATATAAAACCAATGACCTAAAGTGCAAGGCTCAAAGTGAATTAGAGTGCATCCGACCACATTTTGCTGGTCATGCAAACTGGGTGAGTCCCACAGGGCGCAAAGAGGTTGGATTAAGTCTCTGGTTATCCATAGGTGTGTTTGGCGTAACATGAATTAGACCAATCAGTCAGAGCGCCTGCTCTCATGCCCTTTAAAGCTGGGATTGGTCGTCAGATTTAGATCCACTTTTTGTTATACTGGTTAAAATGATCTTTCTGTCCCGATGGCAATCAGTACATAATGTGTTCTTAAAAAAGAGGTAAAAAAAGCTGCTATCTACAGCCGGAGTAAACCTGGGAAAACGGAGTCCTGAGGAAATGCTACATTCAAATTCCTGCTAGCTTTTCCTGACTACCAACCTTAGCTTTAAGAGCCAGGAGCACCTGCTGGCAGGTGTGTTGATATTCACATAGCACATCTCTGCCTTTCTATTTAAATATACCAGGCCTGAGCTGCAACATTACAATAAAGTTCCCTCCTGCAATTCTGCTGCTAAACTTGCAGAAAGCACACACGTCATCGTATGAGTTACATCCAATGCGTGAACTGACGTCGTATCCACTGAAACTCTTACTCTGAAAAGCATATACAATAAGAGACTTATTGACAGGTGTACATTTGCATCAGAGACACAGCAGCAGAACTCGGGACACACCAACAGAAGTGGACGGCATCAAATGACAACGTGTGCTTTACATGAAAGATAGTTAAGCTGTCATTTACTTTTTTTTGCTGCTGGATCTCATGCCTCTATTCTGAACCATGTGGGTAGTTGATAGTAAACTCTTAATTGATATCCAAAGGCACCATGGTCAGTGACTCCAAAAGTAATCTTTGATGATTGAAAAGAAAAAATGCTCTTTTGTTGTGTGAGCGTGTGTGATTGAGCATGTATTTCAAAAGATCAGTGATGCAGCGTATGAAGGAGAGCTTGTTGACATCTCTGGCTGGCATTTTTGGCCGGTTCAGGGCTGAGGTGAAGCAGGTGTGTGAGGAGACAGTGATGACAGTGTCCTCGGGTTCTGGCATTCTTAGATTGACCCCATACAAAAAGCTGAATCATGATGTATAAAGACAAGGGAAGGACTCACTTCAAATCCTCTGGCCCAATAGAAAATTCATTTTCATTGTATCTTGTAAAACACTGATATTTTATTAAGAGTGGAAGCACTGCTGAGTCTCTGTATACAAAAAGAAGGCCTGTGCATTCTGATCTATCCCTGTCTTACTGTCTCACTAATGATAATATTAAGTATCAGGAAAGACTGCGACACGGACTTCCGCCTTAAGACCCTAAGATTTTTGTTGGTCTAAGGCGCAGACGCTTTCTGCTTCTTCAAGATAGCAACGCGCCACCTCTGTGCCTGACCCTCATTTTGAGACCAATAAACACATGGGCGCAAACCTGAGTGCAAGTTCACTCACAACACAATGTGGGCGCTGGGCATCAAAATGACAAGTGAATCAGGTAGAAAATAATAATGACACTTCAGCTGCATGCATAGACACTTTGTGCCATGTGTGTGATGGGGTCTTTCAATCATTAGCCATGTCCAGACTTCCAGTCTAAATCTGTATTTGGACTCATCAAGGTCGTGTTGATCTTAGAGAGAGTTTTACTTTCAGATTTGCAGCTGTTATAAATGAAATGCAACATTGACTTCTACAACAACTTCTCAGTCTGGTTCTGGTAACTCAAATCTGATTTCAAAGTTGCTTTTGTGGTGCTGAAAACTTGAGTAGTAGCTGAGGTGGATCAGAATGGCTAAACAGATCAGAGCAAAATCCCTCTGTTACTAGCAGACATCATTTAGAACAACAAACAGAACGTTGTGCAATGAAGGAGCTCTGCACTGCGGCTTGACAGCACCACTGTTAAGCTGAGGATAAGATTTCTTCTGCCTCTCATGTGTTGGACAGCATCATTGTGCGTAAGCATACTTAGTTACTGTCACTTTATCACCACAACAGCTCATGCAGAAACATTCAGACGCATATCGGATCCAATCACTTACAAAAATCAGCGCCGTCTTTAAAGCACAGATTTAAGGAACAAATCAAGCCTGCAGCCTGGACAAAGCTTTGAACTTCTACAAACGGAAGAAAATGTATCTGTTGTATCTTTATTCTTGATATGTTCCTGCTGATAAAATAAGCAGAAGTATGATCTTATTTCAAGGGAGTATTATTGCTGGTTACTGTCTCAGTGAGCTTTGGTTCATGTGACAGTCCAAGCTCAAATCCCAGAGGACCTCTGACACAAAATCAGCAGACTCTCCAAGAAGAGTGTAAAAACTGCCAAAGCATTGACTGTTCCCAGAACCACAGGGTGTTTCAACATTTTGAAACGCTATGACTCTTACTAGAGCTAATTACTGAGTGCCAACAGAAATAACCTGGTTGCTTCTGTGCCAGCCCACACACACAAACTCACTCACACACAAACTCTCTCTCACACACACACACACACACACACAGACACACACACACACACACACGAGCACAAAAACCAGGGTCCAAATCTGACCATTTGACATATCAGCTGAGGGTCACTGCAGATGTTCCTGCCGCCTACTGACCCTGATAACCACCTTGTAAGCAACACACATACACACACACGCACACACATACATACACACACACACTAACAAGCACACACACACACACACACACACACACACACACACACACACACACACACACACACACAGAAGCATCTCCATATCTTGTTCTGTGAGACAGCAGATAGGCAGCAGACACTTTCCCACAAGGCTGGTCACCAAGCCTGTTTACCTGTTTCACTGTCTGCTGCACACACACACACACACACACACACACACACACACACACACACACACACACACACACGAACAAACACGCATAGACATTTACAGCTCAAAGAGATCTAGACCACAATAAGAAACCAATGACACACAAGATAATTCGACATTCCCATCAAGCCAGAGAGGCTTTAATCCAAGTCACTTCCAGTTGTTAACATGAATGGAGAGTTTTTGAGGGTTTAGAATTCAACTTTGATTTTGTTAAATGTTGTATTTTGTTCCAATGTCAGACTGCAGGTTTGGCTTATAAATATCAGGGCCAAAGAACATTTTCCAGTTCAAATTTTCAAGCAGTTTCTTGAAGGATGATCACACTGTTGAATGCATTCTTACCTCACACAATGGAGATTAAACTCAGGAGATTATGCATTCTGGAAACTGCAGGTCCAACTAGTGCTCTTGTACAGTCGCGTCTAAACAACTATTGTGCAATTAGGAAGAATGAATCTGAATGAATCATGATTTTAAGACAAGTATGCACTGGCATTTGTGGCACTTGAATACAGTTGTTTGTGAAAAAGTATTTCAACATCACTTCATTTATATTTCTTTGAAAGATGTTAGACCTAAATGTGTTGTCAGTTATTACATTTTTGAGAATTTTGTAACTCTTCTGTTTTTTTACTTAAACTGCAATGTGAAATTAAATCTTTTCACTCTGCTTTAGCATAATACCAACACAAAGGCAGAAACACACTCAAACATGGACACAGGACCCTATGACCATGCACTAATGGAGACATGCAGAGTGAGAGGGCTTGCACTGCACAAGGATGTTCGCACCAAGCAGCTGGGGTACAGTGCCTTACTTAAGGGAACCTCAGCAGTGCCCAGGAAGTGAACTGGCACTTCTGCGGCAGCTAATTTCCAAACTTGGTTTATGATTGGGCTTGTTTAACATCAAAAAGTCTCTTAGATTTAGTCAAAAATGCTCAGTTTGGCTCAGTTGGTACCCATGAACTGAGGCCATAGTCCTTGTTTCACTGGTTGTTGGGTCCTGCCAGTATTCAGTGCACATCATCCTTCACTCTCTCTTCAAATATCCTGTCTGTCTTAAGTCCAATCACATGAAGGCAAAAGGCCCACAAGGAATCACGGTGAAGTTTAGAACAATAGTGCAGTATTTAGTATTGAATTCAAACAGAACTTGAACTCCAAACTCCTGGGAGAAGCTTTTTGTTGGCTGGTCCCTGTGTCACCCCTGACCACCCCTGACCTACACCCAGAGATGACTTTCTCAGTCCTTTAACTGAGTAATGAGAAGAAGATTCTCTGAGAGTCAAGTTATGTTTCAGATTAAGTTCATATTCAGATTAAAATGTAGTTGAAAACATGGTGCAAGGCTTGCAGAAGTTGGAGGATACCTCATCTGTATGAGATACTGAGGGCTGGGACCGAGCCTCGCTATTTGGCCTCAAAGATGGGCTAGACTGGTAGTAATTGGTACTCTATGAACACACAGATTGGTGTCTTGAATAATACAGTTATTGAAGGTATCATATTAATTACGTGAGAGAGCTCACTCTATTTCTAAAGGTACGTGTCTCAGTGACAAAGGGATGTTATTGGTATCACTGTCATCATCATGAAAGCAGATAACACTGACTACAGAAAGGAGCACGCGTTCTTAGAAGGTAATCACTTTTTTCTAAGAAGTATTTTTCCCAAAGGCCACCCACCCTAAATTATATGATTAGGCTCAGTGACTTTAGGGTCAGCATTGGTCAAAAGAAATGTTGAAAACGTAAGTCTCCTCCAGCCTGAAGCACACATCCTACATCCTACACCCATAATGACTACAACCTGATTCCACAGATCCTCCTCTAACGTTCATGGCTGCAATTTTCTGTGTGATTACTTCCTTTCCTCTAAAGATGAAAATGGTTTTCATACACTCCAAATTAATTTTATTTTTCAGAGAATGCTGCTCCCAGGTTGGACGTCAGCCCTGGTATGTGGGCATTCCTGTGCCTCTGAAACCTGTGGGTCACAGACCTGCAGGTTGTGTGTGTGTGCATTAAGTGTTTCTTTGTGCAACAGCTGGTTCTCAGATCTGTTTAAGCTCTCTTTTCCTTCAGGCCCTGCTGCTCATTCAGGGTCAGACTTCTTTCAAGGATAACATTCATGGTATCCACTCTTCACTGTGTGCAAACAAAACCAGAGAGTTGGATTTGTCACATTTACCTCAAGTTTAATACATTTGGTTTGGTTTGTCATCTGTAGTCTGGTTCAGATTTATCCATTAGGTTTATTGGTTCTGGTTTTTATTGTTTTGAGTTTTTTCAATTCTTGTATCAGATTCCATTTATTTGAAAGGTAAAAAAAAAATGATATATTTCAAGAACAAAAATGTGCCTGCTTATAATGTTGGGACTATTAGGATCTCAAAAGTGAATGACAAGGATGTTTTTTTTTTCTTTTCACTCTTTCTTATAGGGATAGATCATCAATAAGAATTTAAAAAAACTATTTGAATGAATAATAGCAAAATGTAAGAATAAAACCCCAAATCAGCATGTTGTTACATAAACAGCAGTAAGCATTTATCATACCTAAACACTGGGGACTTAACAGTGGTAAAGAGGGTTTAACCCTTTCACAACAGATATTGTCTCTCAACTTTCTCCATTGACCTTGCCTTTCATTAGGAACTGGTTGTAGTGGGTTGCTATCCTACCTTGTATGTAAAAACTATAATTTAAATAATTGAAGACGTGATTTATTTACCTTAATATAAATGCAAATGATCCTGTTTGTAATCATTATGGACAGGATCTCAAGGCCGGGGAGGAGGAGGGTCTCCAGTTCAGGGTACTCAGAATGTCCTCTCTGCTTTTTGCAGACGATGTGGTTCTGTTGGCTTCTTCGGGTTTGCGAAGCGGCTGGGATAAGAGTCTGTACTTCCAAGTCTGACGCCATGGGTGTTGTTTGCAACTGGGGATAAAATGGAGCGTGAGATCAACAGGCAGACTGGTGCAGCGTCAGCAGTGATGCAGGCGTTGTACAGGACCGTCGTGGTGAAGAGGGAGCTGAACCAGAAGGCAAAGCTCTGAATTTACCAGTCGGTCTACATTCCAACCCTGGTTGGGGCTTCTGATAAGGATGCCTCCCGGACGCCTCCCTTTAGAGGTGTTTTGGGCACGTCCAACTGGGAGAATGCCCCGGGGTAGACCCAGAACTCGGTGGAGGGATTATAACCCCCGCCTGGTCTGGGATCGCCTCGGGATTCCCCAGGAGGAGCTGGAAAGTGTTGCTAGGGAGAGGGATGCCTGGGTCAATTTGCTTGGACTGCTACATTCGCTACCCGACCCCAAATAAGCGGAAGAAAATGGATGGATGGATGGGTGGATAAATGCAAACCTGAGCCCAACTGTGTTTTATACCTTAGTATGACAATCATTGCAAGCGCTAGCTGTGGTCTGAGCTGTGCAGTCCCTCAAATTCACACCATGTTGAAGTAAATACTTCATCATATTGCTTCCTCCCTTACATGACGTGTCTTTGCCTCACATGATGCACTTTGCTGTGTCATTATCTTTTTTTAGTGAAACTTTGCCAAACCCTGATTCTCTTCGCACTGCATCACAAATGATGTAATGTTACGCCAGCACAACAAGTCCTGGCAGATAAGTCAAACCTATGTGGGCTGCAATACTGTCACAAAGGTTTGATCCTGAAAGATTTGTGTTGCTGTGAGGAACCGAAAAGCAGAACTGAAATTCCAAAGCCTTATCAAATCCACAAATTTTGAGTTGGAACCAGTTCTGGATACCCAAGCCTAAACCTGACCAGTGAGCAGGAAACCCAGAGACCTCAGGCCGAAATAGTTCTGGTTAAGGTTAAGTCCTGCATATTACCATTTAAATAGCAAATGTATGGTTATTGTATCCCTCTTCATACTTGTCAAACAAGTTAGATATAAATATTGAACTTTAGAGACAAGAGAGTATGTTCACCATAAATGTATATTTCCTCATCTTTAAGTATTTTGTTTTAAGCTAAGTTAATGAGCTCCATATTTTCTAATATATGTGTTTGCCCAGACTTATTGTCATGTCCCTTTAGGCTAACCACAGCCTCTGTTATTTTCCTTTCACAGAGAACAAAACTGGCTTCTTTTAACAAACAGTTTTAGATATGAAGATAAATTTGGGTGGAGTATAATTTCCATGTTGCTGCTAAGTTGATCTCCGGCCATGTTTGTGAAAGGCTATGTGTAGAGTTATGAAAAGCTTCTTTCTGCCACGGTTTGACAGCTAAAGAGAACAGAGATCTCTCGAGAATGACATGAGTCACAAACGGTTTCAAAACATAAGAAAATGTTGATGGATGTGAAAGGAGGCCGCTGAGAGAGAGAGCAAAGACAGAAGGAAGAGACAGGAGAGGGAGGGGGACCCTGTGACTGAACGTGAGATTAGTTTTGGAGTAGTTCCTGAGGTAATTTTAAGGGGATTTCCCCTCCGAGCCGCACAGCTGATTGCAGAAGGGCTTTAAACTTTAAAGAGTGATTGAGGAGAAAGAGAAGAGGACAGGGATAAGGGTGAAGTCGACAGTGTAAGAGAGGATGATGTTTGGATAACCACCAGGGAGGTAGAGGTGGAGATGATGGAGATTAACATGAACAACAGCTGAAGATGAAGGAGAGACATGGGAAGGCTTTGAGTAATTATGATGCTTATGAAGATAATATTTGAAAAATGAAGGGATCACTCGGGTAGTGATCAAAGAGGAAATCAGGTAGAGGTCGATCTTAAAGTAAATAGTCCTGTGACCTGTTGCGAGACTCATATGTTCAAACTTAGACTGAGCATTAGCTTGAGCCTAGTTAACAACATGAGTCTACCTGTCTGTCTAGTTCTGCTTCAGGCTCAGATTAGATCGGCGCCAGACCTACAGATGCTCTAAGTGTGTGTACAGGTACTGCTTGTCTGAGCTAAAGGCCTGGAATCCTAGTTTCTCTGTACGTGTCCTCCACTGACTGCATATAAAGATGGATGTTTTATACTGTCTCCCCAAAGACTGTATCAAAAATGGACGTAGGATGATGTTCACCATATTAGAAAAGCTGATTGTAAACAATGTTGAGCCGAGCCACCTAAATAGCTACAACCAGGCACAGCTGACTGCGGGAACACTGCAGCTGTTGGCTAGGAGGCTCAAACTCTGCTTCTTTACGCCGATTATTGGCCTCAAACAGCTCTTCAGAAACACATGGGTGACGTCACAGATCCTACCTCCATATTTTATTTATTTTACAGTCTATGGCTACAACTAATTATGTGTATTTGAAAAAAGTCACCCTAAGTTATGAGCTACCGAGACCCAAACAATTTTTTGTGCCAGCCTACAAAGTTTTAAAATCTGCTGTAAAAATGAGCAATACGACATGGGCTCAAAATCAAATGGAGGTGTATTTTAAATTTGAACTTTATTTGTATGTTTTGACTTCACCTCCGAGGAGCTGTCATGTCGTCCATCTTTTGACACAGCTTATGGTGTGATCCACTTGCTCTCTATCGACCTCATCAAAAAGGATACGTCTCAAGGGGTTTATCCTGAGGTGATATATTTCTTCTCTACATTGATATGGACACCCCGCCTCCATATCCTCCCATTGTAAGATGTGAAACCAAAATACCACCTTGATGGGTACTGACATTTGGCTGGCAGAGCCATGGCATGAGCTGAAGATCCCTCAGGTCAGTGGAGTCCACAGCAGAACAGATTATTGTTAGTTTGAATTAGACACTCACAGTCATGGAAAGTTCAATGAACCCCTCTTCCATCTGTACACATTGGTGAGGCCAGTTTTAAGATCTATACTGCAGCCAGTCATCAGGGGGAGCTCTTGAGGCTGATATATACTCCTGCGCTGACCCTAGGCAGCAGGGGCTGACACGGACATGAGCACCACATACTTGTGCGTCGATGAGTCCGTGTCACGCAGCAATTCTCTGTTTACTTTTCCTCAGAGATTCAGAGCGTGTTCTGTTAATCTACAGCTGATACATGTTGCTGTTTATCATACAGACATGATTACATGAAGAATAGAGAGGAGGAGATGAAATACACGGACGATGTGCAGCCGATGTCCGGGATGCCGGAAGTGCTGTAAATGCGGGAATTACAATGCCGCCGAGTGGACCAATCACAGAGCTTGTAGTCCGCATTGATTCTACGCGTAGTTACATTTTGGAGGAGGTGCACGTCAGCTACGTGCGTAGGCCTCTGCATAGGTACTGGAGCTAGGCAAACCCCCTGCGTAGGCTACGCCGTCGATTCGACTCAGAAGTATAAATCAGCCTTTATAGCTCTGGCCTCACTTCGGATGGCTGTTCATGTGCATGTTTTATACAGTCAGCGGTGTGTTCCTGTGTTAATTTGTTTGACTGGTCTGAGTTGATTGGTCACAGATCTGGCAGCAGAACTTTGCCTCTGCAGCCTCCAGCTCCAACACACACAAACAGTGATATAATTCAAGGCCACCTCCTACATAGTGGCAGCTCATTACCTATCTTCGATGCCAGCTCTTGTCCCCAGCTTTGTTGGAGATTGCTGTCGTATAGTGTATCAACTGTGAAGTCTCCATCCAATCAGACCAACACTGTCCAACGCACACACAGCAGAGGCCAACACTGGTTGTGCTGTTCCCAATGTTTTTGAAGTGTGAAATTGAGCCCAGATGCTCAATAAAGCAGTGGGAACAGGAGATGATGGGTGTGTGTGTGTGTGTGTGTGTGTGTGTGTGTGTGTGCGTGCGTGCGTGCGTGCGTGCGTGCGTGCGTGCGTGCGTGCGTGCGTGTGTGTGTGTGTGTGTTTGTGGAGAAGAGGCTCCCTGCCCAGCACTGCTCATGCCAAAGTTAAAACAACTGTATCAGTTAGCCATGTTTTTATAACTTTAATGATTTTTACCCCAAATCAGTGTGAAATCACGACTCGAAACGCATTTATCACCCAACAAATTATCAATGTGCCAGCAGCGCCAAACTCAAAATTAACCTTCCTCTCCGCCAGTGCTCTCTCTCTTTCTCACACATACACACATACACACACACACACACACACAAATGTACTGCACAGGGCATTATTTCCAATCGAGCAGTCCAGCCTTAATTTCCTCTCTGATCTGGACCGTAAAGGGGTCAGAGACACTCAGAGGAAGTGTCTCCATTGGAAAATTAGCTCACGAGACAGGAGTGTGTACGTACAAATGCTCCAACATCCTGTGAGTTTCCGTCAGTGCTAATCACCAGCTGGAACCCAGTCACAATACTTTCCTATCTGTGTGTGTGTGTGTGTGTGTGTGTGTGTGTGTGTGTGTGTGTGTGTGTGTGTGTGTGTGTGTGTGTAATCCATTGATGTCTGCAAAGTAAGTAAGCCTTAACACACTTGAACACACAGTCTCATGTCATCCTATTGTATGACAGTGAAGCCAAAACACTGCTGGGATGTGTGTGCGCTGACATTTTGTGCTGGTGCAGGACCATTAAGATGAATAATAGAGATGAATATGAAGATCTAAGTTAACACTAATCTGACAGTCTCTTGTGCAGTGTTAGTTTTGGCAGCTATATTAGATTTAGTCTCAGTCTTTAGATGAAAATGTCTGTTAGTTTTAGTCCCATTTTAGTCTTTTCAGCCTCAAACATCAAATATTAAACAGACGTCCCCCGGCTGTGTATTTGTCACTAACACATACCGGGGGTAAGAATCCTCAATGAAGATGAAGATGAGACAGATGCATGGAGGTGAGGAGAGTTGGTTGATAAAGCCCACCTGCTGCAGGTAGAGACCAAGCTAACACTGAGCCCCTCAGATAATAACTCAGCCTGTCACAGGAAGTCATCACGCCATCTTTAAAGATTAGACGCACAGCACAGCGGGGGAAACATGGATTCTTAATGTCCGGCAGTCCGCCACTGAAGTTTTCGTCTCGTCTCATTAACAAAATGAAAACATATGTTCCTCAGAGTTTTTATTATCAGTGATGCACTTTAGCTCTTCATAGTCTTGTTTTCGGCATGAAAACGAGTCGTTGACGAACATTTATCGTCATAATTCTGGTTAATGTAATTCACACTGCTCTTCAGGGTGTCAGATATCTTGGCTCTGACTGAGCGTCTTATCTCAAAGTGTAACTCTCCATGATCACCTCTGTTTCAGTCCAGGAGACACAGAGACCGCTCAGTCTTATCAGACCGGCTGCTGCTAACTGACCCGGAGCATGGGGTTGTCTGGGGGTTTTCGCAACATATCAACACCAACATGTGTTGTGTTTTCAAGTTAACAGGATATGATTTCACCATCAATAGGAGGGGATACACTCTGAAAGTCATTAATGATGTTGGAATATTTATCCGAAGGAAGCCTCTTCAATTCTTTTCTACAAACTAACAGGTGGTCGATTTTCTGCACATGCATCAAGAGACTGTGACGCAACTCTGGCTAGTATCAACAAATGAGGTAATCATGAGTCATTTAATAATCTTCAGAGATACTGATGGACTGTTCCTAGGTGAGAAAACATCAACATCCAAACTTGAAGAACAAACTTGAGATATCAACATTTACCAAAGCATTTGTCACAAGACCTTTCTCAGGGTGTACACACTACTATGTCTTAAAGAGAAGTACCTGCTCTCATAGCAGGAATACAAACAGTATGCCAAAATATTACTTCAAATCAGCAATTCAATCAAATCTGCTACAAAGACTAATGCCTAAAACAAAACAAAAAGAAACTTAGGACAGTTATAGAAAACCGGATGTTCCAACATGTGTGTGTTAGTATACAGTATAATATACTACATGCTGCTTGTAACCTTAGAAACTGTGTGCCACTGCCAAGTCCACCCACAAAGCTGAGTTTGGTCCCACTTACAGCATGTGTAACACAGTACAGATTGGTGAGAGCTGATGATGGGAATGGGAGTTGCACACAGCTGACTGTTCACCAGCTGCATAATGGACATGGACGTAAGTGCTCCCTTGTGGAGCATCCATCCACTCTGAAGACAGCCTTGAAAATAGATAAGTCTACATTTCCTGCAGTGGAATATTATATGTTGTTAAGTCGAACACCCCTGAGTAAAAATATTCAGCTGTTAAAGCTCACCTTCCCTCTTCAAAGTGTGAGGAGGTGTTATATTTGGGTCTATGGGTGCATGTGCTTGTTACTGTGTATAGAGGGGGGTAAGGATAAATGAAAAAACAAATTTGCAGCAGGTATGACTTCACCACAGGCGGGGTGTGAGTCTGCCTTCAGCTTTACTGCCAGCTCTGGCACTTATCCCATCCAGGGCACGGGCCAATCGTTAAAGAGTGCTCATCATCATGGCAGCTTGCTGACTAATCAGCTGATGCAGAGGGAGCAACTGTTATTACACTACGGTCAAAATGATTGTTTCTGACCGCCTGGCAGTTCCTTGTGCACAGTCAGACAAAACTGTGTAAAAAATGAGCATCATAATATTCATTTTCATGTTTTATTTAAGACAACAAGGCCATGTGAATGTAGAGTCAGATGTCAACTGTAGTGAAGCAAGCAGAAAGCTTTTAGCAGCAGCACTTACACTCACTACAATCAAAAGAACTGTAGAGAACATGTTTTGCAATCCCATCCCAGCAGACTTCATGTTATAATGTGTGTTCTTATGAATTCATGATGGTTTAATATTTTTTCAGCCTTGTAATACACAAATAACTGTAAAAAGCCCATGCATCACCCCTGATACCCAAACTCTTCCTACTGTGTGCCAGTGTATATGCCAAAGACACCAGCATTAGACAAATACAGGCCTGTGTCATTTTGGTGGGAAAATGTACACTAAATAACTTTAACGCTGGAGTCACAGAGATTCACTGCAGCTGCTCTTCTCACTCAGTGACTTTGTGAAGAGCTTTCCAATTTGTCAGGCAGTTCTCTGTGAATCCATATATACTGAGAAATTTAGATTCAGTATCCACTTTAAGCCATCAGTTTATCTCTCACAAATAAATGTTACATCTTTACTCCAGTTTGAGCTCATGGTGATGGTTCAATCTGTTGAAATAAAAAAGACTTAAAGCCCCTGGAATACAGAAATGTTAGTGGTTTGCATCCTCATGAGGCCAATGATGTTCACAGGATTTTGACTTTTCAAGATAGCCGATTGTGGTCTTAATTGCTGCTGCTGAGACATTTTAAAGTTATAATGGTAAAAATCCTGTGGGCATGAAAGTTGTTGGTAACTTTCCTGGGGAAAGTATGAATCAGTCACTCGACTTTCAACAACACATTAACAACATTTCAAAAACCGCTTTCTTCCACCTCAAAAACATCGCCCGTCTCCGCCCCTCCCTTTCCTTCACTGCAGCTGAAACTCTCATCCACGCCTTCATCACCTCAAGAGTCGATTACTGCAATAGCATCCTCTACGGTTCACCCAACACCCTCCTCAACAAACTACAACACATACAAAACTCAGCTGCACACCTCCTCACTCCCTCCTGCTCCAGAGACCACATCACCCCAGTCCTCCAGAACCTCCATTGGCTTCCCATCCCCTCAAGAATACAGTACAAGATCCTACTCATCACCTACAAAGCCCTCCACAATCTAGCTCCCTCCTACCTCACCGACCTTCTGCAGCCATATAATCCCTCCACAACCTCCGCTCCACCAACGCCAACCTCCTCACCCCTCTCACCAAACCCAAGCACCGAACCTGGGGGGACAGGGCCTTCTCTGTCGCTGCCCCCACCCTCTGGAACTCTCTCCCCCAACACCTCAGATTCTCTCCCTCACTCACCAAATTCAAATCCGGATTCAAAACACACCTATTTACAAAGGCTTTTAAACTAGAATTGATTGATTGTTGTTTTGTTTTGTTTTGTTTTGTTTTATCTTGCTGCTTTGCTTTTTTTTTGCACTGTTTTCCTTTCCTTTGCTTTTCTATTGTATGATTTTATTTTCCTGTAAAGCGCTTGGAAAATCTTTGAAAGCGCTTTTATAAATTAAATGTATTACTATTATTATTATTAGTGTTGTAAATGCAGGAAATACAATGCCTCCAAGCAGACCAATCACAGGGCTTGCGGTCCGCATTGATTCTACATCTAGTTATGTTTAGGAGGAGGTGCCCGTACAGCTATGTGCGTAGGCTTCTGCGTAGGTATGTGAGCTACACGGACCTCCGGTGTAGGGTACGCAGCTGATTCAATGCAGAAGTATAGATCAGCCTAAATCACTATCATCTGAGAATGCAGCGGTCAACTTGGTTAAATCTCTACATACAAAACTTGTGGAGAAAATAAGCAGAATCTGTGGAAGCAGTTTTTGTTACCCAAAGAGCTGTGGTTTCTACCAATAGTCAGAGTAGTATCGTCTACAGGCATTAGCTGTTTACAGAGAAACAGTCCTTGAGAGCAAAAGAGGCTAAATGCAATTTGCTATTTTGCTAATCTGAAATCCTTCAGCAGTCATCTAACAATGGTTTTACTTGAATTAAAGGTGACATATCATGCAAAATTGACTTTTTAATGGTTCTTTACCTGTAATATGTGTCCCTGGCATGTCTACAAACCCCCCGAGAATGAAAAAAATCCATTCTGCCCCTGTTCTGATTTCTCCACCTTTCTGTAAATGTGTGTGAAACCAGCCGTTTCAGACTTCAGTGTTTTTGTTACGTCACAACAATATCCGGTCTGTCACGGAGTCAGAGCTCGGAGCTTGTTCAGCCCATAGACTGTATAAAATAATACTGAATCCCTCCTCCGTTTTTCATTCCCTGCACACATGTGTGCTAACAAGGAGCTTAGGAGGGAGGCATGCTAGTTGTAGGCTGTCTTAATAAACACAAAGGTCGGTTTTACTCCCCACGTCTGCAGATTTGAAGATCTAGTGGATGATTTTTATTTGTCATGGATAAGTGCTAGCGCTAATTAGCATAGCCACATAGCTACATGTTCATAGCTGTAGCTGTAGCTGTAGCTGTAGAAATAAAACAACAAGAAACACTAAATCTGTGACCAATCCTTCATAAAAGGTCCTGCTGCCTTTCTGGTAGAGGTCGGTTTTACTCCCCACGTCTGCAGATTTGAAGATCTAGTGGATGATTTTTATTTATCATGGATAAGTGCTTGCGCTAGTTAGCATAGCCACATAGCTACATGTTCGTAGCTGTGTACCAAGACACACGTCTACATACTGACAAATAAAACAACAAGAAACACTAAATCTGTGACCAATCCTTCAGAAAGGTCCTGCTAAAGGCGCCTCTCCGTCAGGATCAGATTCTGGATCAGATTCAGAGGGTTGAAGTAACGTGATCTCTGAGCAGCCGTATATATTCAGCCAACATGTAAACATTAGATCAACGTGATGGACAGCCGAGGCACATCCACTTCCTGAGGGGGCGTGGTCAGAGAGAAAACAGAGTGTTCTGAGGAGGACTGAAGAAGAGGGTTTTTCAGGCATGCCAAAATCTGATTTCAAAGTGTTTTTTTGAGCATAAACTTTAAAGACATGTTTTGGGGACCTCTTAGACCAATATATATTGATGAAAAAAGCGTGATATATCACCTTTAATGCCTTTAAAAAGATAACTGCATAAACGTATATTGAAGACTCTTCTATTAAATGTCAGCTGTAAACACAAACTCTATTCTTGCTTTCCAAGTTGCTTGTCAGACTTTGAACTAGGGCGACAAACAGCCACTAAAGTTTTGGCCATAGGATTTTTTTTGCAAATCATCTTCTACAACTGTTTCTCTGAGACGTTGGCCGTAGCTGATTGGTTCTAAGACCTATTTGGTTAAAACCCACAAGTATTGGATAGATTTGACTTGTGGGCTGATGATGGTTCAAGAGTCAAAATTCTAATGCAAGCTTGATTGCTTGACGTTCTCAACACTAGAGGCCAACATGTGATCTAGAAGTGTAGCTAAACAAACATCTTACACTTCTGCACTGATAAATGTTGCTTATATTCTTCTCTCCATCTGAAAAGCTAGTTTGTTAGCAGAGGGTTATACTGAGAGTTTGAATCCAATCATTGTTAAAACTCTTTGGGGTAACCTCCCACAGACACACGCCCTGACATGTAAAAACACACACGTCAGCAGCCGTCATCAGCAGAGGGTAACTGTGTCACCCTGTGAGTCAGTGTGACCAGGAACACCCAGACTGCAATCCAAGGGAACCCTGGGAGTCAGTTAGAGGGCCTGTGTGTGTGAGCAAGAGTCTGGGGGAGGAGAGGGAGTTAGGCCTTGCACAAATGGTTGAGCAATGTCATCTCCAGGGGGTGAGGAGTGATAGGGAGAAGCTTCTTATACTTCTTGCTTCTTTGCAACAGACTTTCCTTTTTCTTTCTCCCTTTTCAAAGTAATCGGCCTGTTTCAGTCATATTTAGGGATGTCAGGTTTGTGTGCTGAGGGAAAACCATGCATGCATTTGCATCAAATTGGAAATTACAGGCAAGCTTCCTGTAGTGTTTTCTGCTGACCGAAGCCACTTTGCACTGCAATGCACCCCTGAAAATGTCCTGACATTATTGAGTCAGGCTGTGTGCATGCAAACAGTTCAGTCTGGTCTGACTTATTGCAGACTTCGTTGAGTCCCCTGGTGAATGGACCCCGGAGAAACCGTGATCTGTTGCGCCACTACTTGCTAGCATGTTAGTTTTAGCTTCTTTTTGACACACACAGATCCCTCTGAGTACATGAGGTCACACACTGTCTGGGACAAAGCGTTACTTGAATAAGTTAACACTGAATGGTGTCATTTAAAGGCTTAGCTAATTGTTGCTGAGATGACTTCTTCAGATTATTGATTATTTTTCATGAGAATGAAAATGGCAGGGATTAAAAAAACATCATATATGTATCCTTCAATTCCCAAATTCAGCAAATCTCAAGGTCAGCCTATTTTCACTTGCGCAATATTTCTAAAATTAGACACTTCCTATCTCAGAGCGACGCAGAAAAACTAGTCCATGCATTTGTTACCTCCAGGTTAGATTACTGTAACTCCCTCTTATCAGGCTGCCCCAATAAGTCTCTAAAGATTCTTCAGCTAGTTCAAAACGCTGCAGCTCGAGTACTGACTAGAACTAGGAAGAGAGAGCACATTTCTCCAGTGTTAGCTTCTCTACACTGGCTCCCCATAAAATGTAGAATAGAATTTAAAATCCTTCTTTTAACCTACAAAGCCCTTAAAAATCAGGCACCCTCGTATCTTAAAGAGCTCATAGTGCCCTATTACCCCTCTAGATCTCTACGCTCCCAACATGCAGGCTTGCTAGTTGTACCTAAAATCTCTAAAAGTAGTGTGGGAGGTAGAACCTTCAGTTATCAGGCCCCTCTCCTTTGGAATCATCTACCAGTCAGGGTCCGGGAGGCAGACACCCTCTCCACTTTTAAGAGTAGACTTAAAACTTTCCTTTTTGATAAAGCTTATAGTTAGAGCTGGATCAGGCTTGGACCAGCTTTTGTCATGCTGCTATAGGCCTAGACTGCCGGGGGAACTGGCACACTGACACACTGGGATCCTAGCTCACCCTCTTCCCCCCAACCCCTTCATCACTTACTTTAACTCTGCCTGTCCCATTAAAGTTACTAACCATAGACCTTTCTGGAGTCCCTGAGCTCCATTGTCTCGTAGATTCCTCTGAGCTGCCGTAGACGTCCTCCTGCTGTGGACGATCTGGACTCCAGCTGATACGGACGTGCTGGACTCCAGCGGCAACAGCTTCTACGACTCGTCTCATCACTATCACCTCTCTCTCTTACTCCCCTCTATCTGTCTTTCCAGACCCAACTCAGTCGAGGCATGATGTCTGTCTAACATGAGTCTGGTTCTGCTCGAGGTTTCTGCCTGTTAAAGGAAGTTTTTCCTCACCACTGTAACTAGCTAAATACTGCGATGTGCAATGCTCATGATGGATTAAGGTGGGGTCAGACTGAGTCTTACCCTGTCTTGGTGTTGGGTCTCTGTTCATAATTTGACATAGTGTGGTCTAGACCTCCTATGTTTGTAAAAGCGTCTTGAGATAACGTTTGTTGTGATTTGGCGCTATACAAATAAAGATTGATTGATTGATTGATTGATTTGGATTCAGGGCACTTATATCCAGACTACCCAACATATTATTGGACTCCTGTGTTTTTTGATGTAATGAAGTGTGAAACCGAATGATTTATTGGCTGTTTTCTTTTTCATAGGAAGCAGTTATTCCCTGGAAGCCGCTCTGAAAAGTATATCTTGTTCCAGTAAAGACAGTAATTCATGAGTCAACAACTTTAGCTGGTAAATGTGTGTCTGACTTGTTGAGACAATCCATCTGTTCACAAGCTATCATTAAAAAGAAAAAGAAATTAGTGTGCCACATTTCTTGTACAGTCTTTGTTTCAACATTGCCAGGGTCACCCAAGCGAACCTCTGGTCTAAAAATTGTCCAATGAAGAAGTGCTAAAAACTGTAGTTCATCAAGGATCCACTTGAGCCTGGTTTTGGAAGTACCAGAAGTCACATACACATGAATGGGAAAAATGCAATCTTTACAGCAGAAATAAACATGTTTACAGCCTGGTACAAAAGACGAGTGTAGTCTGGATAGCTGTCTGGACACTGTGAGGGGGGGGATTTTTTTCTAACACAGAAATTTCAAAGATATTGAGATTACAAGTCTTCCAATGAGAGGCACAGCTGACTGCAGGAACACTGTAGCTGTTGGCTAGGAGGCTCAAACTCCGCCTCTTTACGTCACTGAGAGTTTTCATGTTCCTTTTCACACAAGTCTGAAAGTCTGGAGCTTCTGTAATAAAAAAGGAAGAATTGAGCCGAGTATTTTTGTTTTTGGTTCTCTTAATCAGTTCTCTAATTGGTTAACTGTAATAAGTATGTAAATATGGATGAGCCAAACAACTAGGTGAGCATAAAATGCCCACATTTTCAATATATCTTCTTTAACTTTATGACACACATGGTTATACTTTTTAAAACAGTCATAGAGGCAGGAACTGTTGTTGTGTTGTTAGGGAAATCAATCTCTATCAGATGTTGTTTTTGGCTTTGTTTGTCTGGAATCATCACTGCATCGTGTAGCTGGAAGCAAATGTAACTGGCTCGGACTTTCACGTCATGATGTTAAAGCATTAATATCACTTCATCAGTGCCATCAGCAAATCTTCACTAGCCACACATCCGTGTAGTTAACAGATCTGGCTCTTCACAATCTGCACCTGGTTTCCTTTGAGGCTCCAGCTCTCTTTTTGTTTCCAACTCAAAAATCAACAATACAGCATGCAGTTGTTTACAATCACAGAAAGGACCCAGGAAATCCTAAAGGGACTGAGGAGGACACAAAGCTGCAACAATGTGTGCAAAGACCTGTACAAGGGTGCAACTGTTGGTCTGCTACATCATCATGCAATTTTTTTTATGATGTGAGAGGACAAAACATCTTTTCTTGTAGCTGGGGTGCTGATGAGTTCTCTCACTCTGCTGAGAGTTGTTCATGCAAAACAACAATCACAGAGAGACGGGAAAATAAGACAAAGCAAATGCTGGCTGATGCAAAACTGTTGTGTTCTAAAACTTTTAAAGGCTGGTAGCTTTTTACCCTCAATCCTAAAATCCTACATTTGATCATCATGATGACATAGCTAAAGCCACGCTGTGTGATTTTTATTTTGTTTACATTTTCAGTTTATTTTTTCTCAGACTTGGAGAAAGTCGTTGGCACCTATATTTTGGGGGTCTCGGGCTGTAAAGTTAGGGAACCCCTTCCCTAGAGCACTTCATCTTTCTCTTTCCTCCTCATCTTTTGCTCCTCTTCACCTCCTGCCACTAAACACTAGAACAAACTCAAGTATAAGTATCCTTGCCACACATAAAAACAAAGTTACAAGTATCACAACCCCAATTCCAAATAACTGGAACACTGTGTACAATGACAATGTTAAAAGAATAATAAAACACTATGTTTAATCATATGAACACTATTTTTCTTTTTTTATAGATATTTCTATCATTGAATGGTCTAATTTTAAACTGCTCTGTGTATGCAGTGATAAACTCTGTTCACAGACAATTGTTTCTGAAAGTGATTTTAAGCCCATGCAGTGATCTCCACTACAGAGTCATGTCTGTTTTTAATGCAGTGATCTCCACTACAGAGTCATGTCTGTTTTTAATGCAGTGACTTCCACTACAGAGTCATGTCTGTTTTTAATGCATTGATCTCCACTACAGAGTCATGTCTGTTTTTAATGCAGTGACTTCCACTACAGAGTCATGTCTGTTTTTAATGCAGTGGTCTCCACTACAGAGTCATGTCTGTTTTTAATGCAGTGACTTCCACTACAGAGTCATGTCTGTTTTTAATGCAGTGGTCTCCACTACAGAGGCATGTCTGTTTTTAATGCAGTGGTCTCCACTACAGAGTCATGTCTGTTTTTAATGCAGTGGTCTCCACTACAGAGTCATGTCTGTTTTTAATGCAGTGGTCTCCACTACAGAGTCATGTCTGTGTTTAATGCAGTGACTTCCACTACAGAGTCATGTCTGTTTTTAATGCAGTGGTCTCCACTACAGAGTCATGTCTGTGTTTAATGCAGTGATCTCCACTACAGAGTCATGTCTGTTTTTAATGCTGTGGTCTCCACTACAGAGTCATGTCTGTTTTTAATGCAGTGACTTCCACTACAGAGTCATGTCTCTTTTTAATGCAGTGGTCTCCACTACAGAGTCATGTCTGTTTTTAATGCAGTGGTCTCCACTACAGAGTCATGTCTGTTTTTAATGCAGTGGTCTCCACTACAGAGTCATGTCTGTTTTTAATGCAGTGACTTCCACTACAGAGTCATGTCTGTTTTTAATGCTGTGGTCTCCACTACAGAGTCATGTCTCTTTTTAATGCAGTGGTCTCCACTACAGAGTCATGTCTGTTTTTGATGCAGTGGTCTCCACTACAGAGTCATGTCTGTTTTTAATGCAGTGGTCTCCACTACAGAGTCATGTCTGTTTTTAATGCAGTGGTCTCCACTACAGAGTCATGTCTGTTTTTAATGCAGTGACTTCCACTACAGAGTCATGTCTGTTTTTGATGCAGTGGTCTCCACTACAGAGTCATGTCTGTTTTTAATGCAGTGGTCTCCACTACAGAGTCATGTCTGTTTTTAATGCAGTGGTCTCCACTACAGAGTCATGTCTGTTTTTAATGCAGTGACTTCCACGACAGAGTCATGTCTCTTTTTAATGCAGTGGTCTCCACTACAGAGTCATGTCTGTTTTTAATGCAGTGATCTCAACTACAGAGTCATGTCTGTTTTTAATGCAGTGGTCTCCACTACAGAGTCATGTCTGTTTTTAATGCAGTGGTCTCCACTACAGAGTCATGTCTGTTTTTAATGCAGTGGTCTCCACTACAGAGTCATGTCTGTTTTTGATGCTGTGCCACCTGAAAGCTGATGATCACGGCCATCCAGCATTGGTTATTGGTTTTGTCTCTTTTGTGAAAACATTTCTCCAGATTCTCTGAACCTTTTCATGATATCTGTAGATGAATAAAGCCCTCAAATGCTTTGAAATTTTGCTCTGAGGAACATTACTCTGAAATTGTTGAACTATTTGATCTGACCTGTTTTTGTTTTTACTCATGCTCAGCTGGTTGAGCTGAAGCCGGCCAGCTTATCGGTCGAACCACTGGATGTTCCTGCAGAATTGTGGAGACGTAGGACGCAAGGAGGCAGAGGAGGCATAGAGCTACGAGGAGGAGAGCTGGTATAAGAAGACGGAGGTTTATGGAGAGGAGATAGAAGCAGTGTGTCTCCTCTCTCATCATGGGCAACGTGAGATCTCTGGATAATAAGATGGACGAGCTAACAGGACTAGTCAGGAGTCAGACAGAGTTTCAGGAATGCAGCATGGTGTGCTTCATGGAAACGTAGCTGCATCAGGATATTCCCGACCACAACGTCTCCATTGACGGCTTCCAGACTGTCTGGGCAGACCGGGATAGCAGTGAGAGCGCTGTGGGCCTCTGACCATATTATCTGCATAGGAAGATCTCACATGTCATACTGGTAGCTGTCTAGTACATCCCCCCTCTGCCAACCCGACTATGGCGCCCAACGTTCTCAACGCTTCCATTGTTATGTCTGTCAAGTTTCCTTTATTTTGCACCTTCATGTCTTGTCTTCCCTGTTTTATTTTGAAATCACTAACCCTTGTCTCTGTTTCACTTGTGTTCCTGTCTGCCCTGCCCCCGTCTGGTCACACCTGCTCCCTGATTGTTTCTCCCCACCTGTTTTCCATCACCCTCGTTACCTCTTGTATTTAACCTCATGTCTCTCACTGTCTCGTCACCAGTTTGTTGTACCTCCCAGTCTTCGTCCCAGCATACTTTCATCGTCACAGTCATAGTCTAGCCGTGTATGATCTTTGCCTGCCTTTTTCGACCTAGCCTTTTGCCCATAGACTGTATAAAATATGGACGTAGTATCCGTGACGTCACCCATCTGTTCCTGAGAGCTGTTTTGAAGCAAATCGACGGCAGCAGCCATATTGGAAATGCGGAACTCAACCAGGCAGAGTGTGACGTAG
The DNA here is from genome assembly GCF_009762535.1 of Notolabrus celidotus. Classification (NCBI taxonomy): domain Eukaryota; kingdom Metazoa; phylum Chordata; class Actinopteri; order Labriformes; family Labridae; genus Notolabrus; species Notolabrus celidotus. The sequence continues at coordinate 35,271,064 of NC_048283.1, forward strand.
TGTGAGCCTCCTAGCCAACAGCTATGCTAATAGCTATTTGGTCAAAACTGGTAATCTTAATATCTTCTGAACCGTCATGTTAGAAAAAAATTCAACCCCGTACAGTGTGTGCCGATACAGAGATTAGCGTTGTAGGGCCAAGCCCTTTTTTGAACCAGACTGTAAACATGTTTATTAATGCTGTAAAGATCGTCTTTTTCCCATTCATGTCTATGTGGTTTCTGGTGTTTCTGCAGCCAGCCTCAAGCGGATTCTTGATGTATTGCAGTTTATAACACTTCCGCATGGGCTTCATCGTTTGAGACCGGAGGTTGCCGCTTGCTTTTGCCTCACGTCTGCCTGTTACCTCGGCCTGATCTGATTACCTACCTGTG